>NC_064920.1:218638128-218840628 GCF_023897955.1 Schistocerca gregaria | reverse complement strand
CTATATTATTGGAGTCGATTTGTATCATGATTTTTTGAACATATACTATGTGCCAACATTACAACATACCTTGAGGAATACTGTCTACTGGTGTATAACCAACACAGATTCAGAAAATATTGATCTTGTGAAATAACTGGCTCTTTATTCACAAGTAGTAATGATTGCTATCAACAGGGGGCCTCAAGTTGATTCGTATTTCTAGATTTCAAGAAGGCTTTTGACTCTGTTTATCCCAAGCAGCTTATGAAACTGCATGTTTTTTGAGTAATGTTCGACTGTGTGAATGTAGCCACAATTTCCTGTCAAAAGTCACAGTTTCACTAGACGATTTTCTGTCTAGTGCTGTGAAGTGATATCTGGGGTTACCCAAGTAAGTGTAACAGGCCTCTCTACTGTTCTTATTCTTTCACTACTTGAGCCAATGTAGACAGAAGACTATTTACCATAAAGGTACCCAACTTTATATGAATGATGTTCAGAGTGTGCACTGTAGCGTATGCACTGTTAGAAAAGGTAGTGTCATGATTTGCTTTTAGGCACCGGTGCTGGTGCAGCGACATATGGTTGAAACACAAGCATCACTGTGCTTTCAACTCCAGATTGTCAACATTAGTCTGGACAAGGTGATCTGGGCTTTACTTGTAAAGCTGTTTTATCAAAATAGCAGCAATAGAGCTGATTCTCTTCACAAGTATCAATGCATTAAAGGAATTCAGGGATGTCCTCTTTCCACACTGGGGTTGAAGAACACAAATCTCAAGTTGGAATTAATTGGCAATTTGGGGATTTCTCCTGGGAGAGGCCGAACTGTGGCCATGGCTGAGAATGATGCACACAACATGCTATCTTCAAGCAGTGCACAAGCTATGTCGTGAAAGCTAAACATTCCCTGGTCCACCGTTTGACAGATGCTGTGAACAATTTTAAAATGTTATCTCTGGTGTGGCTTCAGACCATTGTGGATGTAGGTGGTTGTAGCACTGACCGACATTTGTAACCTGCAACATAAACATGGTGTGCAATTACAAAATCTTACCCTCTTGTGTGGAAATTTAAGTGAGTTTTTTTTTCAATCATTTATTCATTGTTTCTCTTCTGCATGTCTTTACAAATGTTTCCACAAAGTTTCATTATCCTACGATCACTTGTTTTTCTTGGGAGCCTTCTCAAGTAGCAGAAGTTTAATTACAACCACACGTATATGATTGATTTATGAGACAAGCTCACCAGACTTCTTACAATGTTTGCAGATGATGCTGTTATTTACTTTCTAGTGAAGTCAACAGGAGACCAAAGTGTATTTCAAAATGATTTAGGCAGACTATCTGTATGGAGCAAAAACTCGCAATTCCATTAAATTTGGGTTACATGATAAAGCACATAACATTTAAAATTCATTAATAACACCTTGACGTTAAAATTATGAACAACTTAAAATTGAACCAGCATGAAGTATGTTGTGGGGGCAAGGCATACTGAAGACACTGTTTTACTGGCAGACCACTTAGAAGATGCAATGTATCTATGGAAGAGACTAGCTTCACTATGACTGTCCATTCTCCTCTGGAGTACTGCTGCATACTATGGGTTTTTCATCTTTATGAAAAACACTCAAAATGTTAAAATAAAGTCACCTTGATTCCCATTACCACGAAATAGGGAAGAAAATGTCATGGATATGATAAGCGAGTTGGGGTGGCAATCATTAAAACAAACACATTTTTTGTTGCGATGAGATCTTTTTAAGAAATTTCCATCATCAACTATCTCCTCAGACTGCCAAATCATTTTGTTGAAAGCCAGCTATATAGGGAGCAATGACTATCATAATAAAATTAGAAATGTCAGCTTTTGCATGTGAAGATTTAGGTGTAGTCCCATGTGCCATTCAAGAGTGGAATGGTTGAAAATTAGTCTCTAAATGATTCATGGACCTTCTGTCCATGTGTGGCTCTATAAATAATTAGAGTCCACATTTTTTGGCACTGTTGATATCAACTGATGTTTTTCAACCAGGTAGGAGCTACCCTTAAAGCTGTACCCTGAAATACCCATTAGTTCTATGTCATAGAGACTTGTGTGTAGCTTCTGCTCTTATGAGCCTCCACAAGACTCATCTAGTGGAGCCTAAATGTGTCCTATCAACTTCCACACAATTTTCATTTCCCACTGCATACATAAAAAATGGAATGAACACAGTGGCTGAACTTTGGCATTTAACCCCTGTCTGCATTATGCTTTGATGTGTCATTAATCAACATTTTGTATTCAAGTTTTAATACTGTTATAGACAGTTTTATGTTTAAGTTACTGGCAGTTACATTAACTGTAGGAACAAAGTTTGTGAATGTCTCACTAGAGAATATTAAAATTTGCTAACATTAGGTATCACCACCTACTGGGACTTTCAGAAATCAATAGAGGAAATTTGCATGTAAAAAAGTGTCCAGTTATTGCTATTAGCAAGTTGCTTTTTGTGTGTGTATTGTGTCCCAAGTTCTAGTGAGTTTTATATTGTTGCGAACAACTGCAACAAACAACAAGTGTGAAAACACAACAAGAATTCAGTGTGCAGTTTGTAAGCAAAAATTGGGAAAATGATTTATGAAAAAGAACTTCTGAATCATTCTAATTTTAATGAAATTGTCACAGACCATTTTACAGCACAAAAGGGGAGAAGAGCTAATTTCATCTATAAACAAATGATTAAAAGCAAGCAAAACATACCTTGATAGGTGATAAGAAGCAATTAATTTGTTGTAAGTACAGATCTAGTCTATTAAATGAAGTATTTAAAAATGGATGGTAACATTTGTATCCACTGATGTCCCATTTCCCAACACTTTGGCGCAACAAACCACACTGAAAATGCTAATTTTTGTTTAAATTATATAATTTTGTAAAACACAAGTATAAATATGAAGAACAACGAATACAGTATGATAGCTTGGAAACAAATCAACTTTGTGGCTGCTCAGATTGCTTCTGTCAGCCAATCACAGCACAACACTCATGATGTTATGGCAACATCACTGTTTCATCTGTAACTCGAATACTGCAAATGAATGTACAGAAAACATTGAAGGTCTCAAGTCTGTATCTGAAAACACAAAAAACATTAGGCACGCAGCAAAGGAAAAGCACACTCCTTTAAATACCTCTCTCAAGAATCATCGGGAAATGTGACTTATATAAATGTGTTACCAATAGATATTACGGTGGATTTAGGTTTTTGTTATTTAGTGGTTGATTATGAAACGGAAAGGAGATACAGTCTGTAAAGTTGTGGCTAGAGTCTGATATTGACCCCCACCCCCACCCAACCTGAAATCTTGGTTGCAGTAAAAGACTACTCTGTACCAAGGTTTAAGTTAGTTCGAATCAGTACACACCAATGTCTTCCTCAGTATGGAAACCAGGGGCTGCACCTGCCTCTGGCGCACATGAGAACTCACACTCCACAGGTGACAAAGGATTATTTTCATCTCCTCATCAAGAAATGAATAAATTTAATCAAGAAATGTGCATTATTTTAACCTTCACATCTCTGATAAAACTTACTATAGCTTCACTCTTGGCAATATATTATCAGCAATTTCATCCTACTATTTAAGCATGTTAGTCATTAGTAAATCAGTTTGTTGAAAATAAATAGAAAACAGAAAATTCTAATACATAAGGACTGTTACTTGATTGGTTGGATGTAATGTTACAGAACTGAAAAAGAATCATCATAAATGAAGAAACATTGCAGCAAACATGGTGTGGCCTTATTTCACATACCTGAGCCTGTTGCCTTTCTCAAAGCAGTGCAGGATTTCTTGGCGCAATGAATTAACATCGTATCGGTTTGGATTCAGTTTGTTAGTTCCTTCCTCTGGAACGAAAATTTATGAAATTATTAAAATTTATTCAGCTCCAAGTAAACTGAAAATGACTAGAAGAAGGGATCGGTTGGTAGGACATGTTTTGAGGCATCAAGGGATCACAAATTTAGCATTGGAGGGCAGCGTGGAGGGTAAAAATCGTACAGGGAGACCAAGAGATGAATACACTAAGCAGATTCAGAAGGATGTAGGTTGCAGTAGGTACTGGGAGATGAAGCAGCTTGCACAGGATAGAGTAGCATGGAGAGCTGCATCAAACCAGTCTCAGGACTGAAGACAACAACAAGTAAACTAACAACAGTAGATAAATCAGTTAAGATACCAGAACTACCTTTTTCTTATCTCAAAAGTTGAAAATGAAAAACACTGTATGTGACAAGATATCTTACCCTGCAAAGATATATTTCTATAGCATCTACATGGATTCTGGCTAGCAAGGTAACAGAATCTGTTATACACCTAAGGTTCTTCCCTCCCCCCCCCCCTCCTCCACCACCCCCACCCCCACAATTTCTTGATGTCTAAGGATATACTCCTTCGACTGATCTCTTCTCTTGGTCATGTTATGAAATAAATTTCTGTCCTCCAAATTCAATTCACTATTTCCTCAGTAATTAGATCTATGCTTCCAGTTTTCAGCATTCTTCTGTAGCACCATATTTCAAAAGCTTCAATTCTCTTCTCATATTAACTGACTATTGCCCACTTGTCACTTCCGTACAAGGCTACACTGCAGAGAAATACTTTCAGAAAAGATGTCCTAACATACAACACCATATGAAAAGGTTAGATTGCTACTCACCACAGAGTTGATGTCAAGTTGCATACATTTAACTGATATTTGATGTTAAATTTCTACTTTACAGAAAGCCTTTTCTGCTACAAGCAGTTTACATTTTGTATCTTCTCTATTTCAGAAATCATAAGTTATTTTCTTGCCCAGTATTGAATCTCATCTACCCCTTTCGGTATGTCATTGCCTTATCCAATTCCCTCAGACTGCCCAATTTAATTTGTCTAGCTTCCAATACTCTTGTTTTACTTTTTAACTAACAGAACTGTGATGTTATCACAGTTAACTTTAATTCCCTTTCCAAATCTCTCTTTGGTTTTCTTTACTATCTGCACAATGTACAGATTGAATAAAAAGGGGGATAGGCTACAACCCTGTCTCACTACCTACTCAACAATGCTCTTGTGCTCTTCAACTGCAGTATGTTTTGTGTAGAAGTTGTAGAAACCCTTCCATTCCCAGTGTTATTGTCTCTTTCTATTAACTTCAGTACTTTTCACAGCTATTACTTTAACATTAACATCAATCTGATAATTGAGAAGTTCTTGGTGTAGTATAAATAATGCAATGAGTAAATGTTACGCAACATGTAACCTTTACCAATACATACCTGTATTGTGTCTCTTCTTTGACTTGAAATGCATGCACATATTTTTACTCACTCTGTAAAACAAAGTAATCTGAAAATATTTTGTATCTGAAAGTATGTCATTTTATGTACTGGACTGTGATAATTAATTGGTTCATGCTTAAGAAATGTACAGTTGCAAACAATAGGAAAGTTGGGGAGGAGTTCACAACCTTTCTGAAGTCTTCCCATTTCCTAATAGGATTTGGTTTTACAAATAGCATTTTGAGTGCTACAAATAGCATTTTGAGCGCCATATGGTACTTAAAATTTTTTAGTTCTATCCACAGTAAAAACATATTCAATTAATATTTCAGCCTGAAGTGAAACTTTAAAAGATACTTAAAAAGTGTCTCCTGGAATATATAATTTACTAGAGAACAGCGATCACAGAAAGTCAGGCCACAACAGTTTGATGCCCTACAATAGTCACATTGGTGTAACAGATTTGTAAACTGTGATTTTGTGTGCGTATGTTATTGTTTATTATTGATAGCATAATTTGGAATTGTGTTATGAGAATAGTTTCAGGGTCCCATGCCATTTTACAGTCAACCACTAAGCCATAGCAAAAGTTCACAGACATCTTTATCAATCATTATTTAACTATTTGTAGTAGTAAACTAATAAGTTGCATTATCTTACTTGAACTATAACAGAGTCAGGCCCCAACAAACAACTTATGTTCTGTGCTGTGTGAATTTTAAAGACAATATGTGAAAGCTATTGCTGTTAATATTGGTCAAAATAACTGCTGGGCAACTATTTCAAACTTACTGTCCGGCGTATTTGCAACTACAGATATGATGTCCACAGGTGGACAAATTGTATGGAGGTACTTCTTGGTGGGGAGTGGGTAACAAGTTTCTAAGTGGAGGTATCACTGGTGGTTAGTAGTGGATGGATGTAGTGACATAATCAGCATTAAGGTGGAGGATGACATTGAGGAAGGGATGAGGATGACTTGGTGAAATGAATGAGAAAGAAGACGATATTCTAGAGGAATTTGAATAGTGAGTCCTCACACTTTGTCATCAAAAAATCTGAAAGAGTTGACAGATTTTTGCTGGTCAGGAAGGATTCCTCTGTGGCCCATGAATTAGGTAGCTCAGGGCAGTGTTATGTAGGTGCTTCACCTTCAGTTCAGTTTGGGATTCTGGGTGTTTAGGAAGGATTCTCCTATATGACTCAGGAATAGATTGATATAGGATGTTACCATCCAGGTGCCCATTGCCTTCACTGGAGAGGTAATTGTAGGTTGTTACGGTGGCCTGGAAGGATGTTTTAGGTTTGTAGTTAGTTGGCCATTGAGAAAGATAGAATTAAATAGTATCAAGGCCATCGTTATCGGATATATTAGTTTAGAGGAAGGTGGCACTATATTGATAGAGCAACAACAACTGTGTAGCATCAATAGAAGAAATTATTTGTCTCTTATACCGGGTCTCTCTCTTAATAGTTGTCAGGCACATTTTCTCTGGCACTGCTGCAAATATTTTGAATTTCATTTTTGCAAAGAGTATATTGATTTTGTACAAACAAATACTGCTGATCAGAAGGTTAATTCAGTGACCATGGTCAATGGAAGATGACTGACTGTTCCTGTTACAAACAAAATAATTTTTCAAGCGGAATTTTACATTCCTATTTCATAGAAGAGTCTCAGGTTAGTCTAGCGAAATATTTGTTTGATTGATATGTATTAACATGGACATAAACAGGAAGTATAACTACTACTCCAGCAGCAAATGAGCAACACTACTGGACGGTGGTAGCAAACAGTGCACAGCACTGAGGCAGGCAAGTCGCTGCTGGAGTACTGGTTATTCCTCACGTCTTATTGCCATTGATAATACATAGCGATAAAACAAACATCAAACTAGATTAACTTGGCACCGTTCTAGTAATAAAGCTTTTAAAAACCATTTCATTTGTCTTGGAAACAGACCGCCTTTTGGATTGAGTCCGCTTGGTAGGGCTAATGGCAAGAAAGCGTTTCCTCTGTAAGGACCGTGACAAGGAGAGCATGACTGAATTTGGGAATGGGGAAAAGCTGAAGCATTCGAAAAGGACTGACACTTCTATGGGACTAAGGCTTTTGGAGGACTGGTT
The DNA here is from genome assembly GCF_023897955.1 of Schistocerca gregaria. NCBI lineage: Eukaryota > Metazoa > Arthropoda > Insecta > Orthoptera > Acrididae > Schistocerca > Schistocerca gregaria. The sequence goes on along the minus strand of NC_064920.1, from coordinate 218,833,205 downwards.
CACAACTGTTTTGCATTTCTATTTCAGCTCTTGGTTCTGTAAGGTAGTGGGAGTGAGTTTTGTGTGTGTGTGTGTGTGTGTGTGTGTGGGGGGGGGGGGGGGGGGGGGGGGGGAAGAGGAGGTTTATGAAAACTCTTATTATGGTGGTGGATATTGATAGTTCAAGGTTGGAGTAAGAGATGGATAGATTGGATAGTTTTTTGAGGTGGCATTGTACATGCTGCTCTAGTTTCTGAAGAGGAAGGGTTTCAATCTGGGAGATGGGATACCATAATTTGGACTGCAGAGCAGGAGGGTTTTATAGATGGAACAGAGATTGTGCAGTGAGGTTTGGTAGTGCACGGATGTTTGTGCCTGATTTATATGGTTTTGCAAGACTAATCTGGTGAGATCTACAGACTGACAGAACTGGAACACACAGTGAAAGGAGAGGCTGCAGCCAGAGATGCATAATTTGACGGCAAGCCTGTGCAAGGTGCCTCAGGTCCCAAACACGATAAAGATAATTATTTAAATTTTGCAAGGGTGCTGCCATTTTCAACAATCATTTTTCCATTGATGTGACAATGATTGACCAGTTTGCAATGGAATAGGCCATAGCACAGTCAGTAAAGCTGCCCTGCCAATCAAATCACATTGCAGGATCACCTAACTGGGGGCTCTCAGAGCTATGGCCAAAACACTTTACTCTCTTCTATTCCAAGCCTCTGCCAGACAATAAATGACTTAGTTTCTTTACTTTTGCATATCTGGTCTCTACTGAGATGGTCCTGGGGCTACTGGAGTTACCTTCTCTCTATCTGGATATCCTCACCAAGTAATCCTCATGAGCTAATATACCAATACAGCTTCTTTTTCTGAAATCAATTACCCCATATCAATTACAAGCTCACACTCCTTTCCAGTCTTGACAATATCCACAAATAGGTGTACAAGCTATTGGGGGGGGGGGGGGGGGGGCGCAACTCATGAGCTAGGCAACAGTGCAGGAACAGTATGTGACACTGGTGTCTGGATAGAGATAGATAAACTTCTACTACATTGGAGCAGAGGAAAGCAACAAGGATGGACAGTGGATGACAAGGAACACGTTGAACTTTATAAAATTACATGAGAATATCACAAAAAACACAACCAAGATGTAATAGATAATGTAGAGCCAAAAAGGAATGAAATGTAAGTAGGGCCTACTGTGAAAATGAATACAAAATAAAACTGATGTGAAAACCAAATGAGATCAAAAAGTGAAAATACAAAGAAAAATACATAAAAACCAATAATAGAGTAAGGTGGATGAATATGGGGCAAGAGGGGGTGCAGCAGCATATGTCATTTTATTAGGCGAGGTCAGTAAGTTGTATGCTTGAATAAGGGATGATGTTTTAGGGAGGGGGGGGGGAGGGGGGGGCAGGGGAGGAGGTGGCTGTTCTGTACATAGATGCAAGGTGCACAAGAAATTAAGTGTGGTACACAGGAAGGAACACAAAAATACTTGAAAGTGATGGGAATTAGTGGGCAATTTGAAGGTCCAGGAATAATTATATTGACACTGAATGTACAGTTTGCTGGGTACACAGCCATGTGTCATGCACAGATGTGGCAATTGATACAGAATCACTCAGAAGTCAGAGCTTTACAAAATGCATTGTAAGCAGATGGAGAACATGTGTGATTCACAAGGTGGTAAGGAAACACAAGAAAATTGAGAAAAAGGATGGACACCAACTGCTGCAGTGAGAGAGAGCGAGAAAAGATTGGTGCTTACATCCAAATGCAGTTGCAGTCACGTCTTAATGCCCAAAGATGACAGTGGCCATATGTATGTAATAAGCTGTGACTATGTGAGTTTCCTATATATAATGAAGGATTTAGTCAAATAGCTAACAGTATCTAGCACTCTCTTTCATTGCACATATCTGCCTCTTGTACATGGTGAGTAGCAATCTATCCATATTGTTCTAAATTTTTATAAAGATGGTTGTAACTGTGTTTACTACACTACCATTCATATACAAACCAGTAGTATTTCATTTATTAATGTCAGCAGCTTTCAGATTTATGTCATAAGTGATATAAAGATGAAGCATTTTGAAAATACAACAATATACATTCAAACTAAAGACAAAATCAGCACAAAATTTTACATTCATCCAACCATGGAAAGTCTGCATTACTTATAAAACACTTTCCATGGAAAACACAAATACAACTGCAAGCTAGAAAATGTTAAGTGAAATTAATCTTATCAAATAACTACTAAACTTAGAACTGCTGCCTTACCAGTCTTCTGTGATGACTGATTCTTCTCTTCAAGAACTGTACAATGTCCTTGAGCTAGTGCTCTTTCATAACGTGCCAATCGCTCAGGAAGTTTTGGCACTGGACGTGGTTGTTGTTGAACTTTCTTAATCTCCCCAGGAAATAACTGCTGATGCAATGTCAAGTTATAGTTGTGCTGAATTAATCCAGTTGTTGAGCAAGGGTGCCCCATTGAAGTAGTGCCACTATGGCAAGTTATACCAGTCACAGGATCTATATATGGAACAAACAAAAGTTGTGTCACTTTTCATATCATTGATGTTTCTCATTAATCAGATAACATCATTTCCAAATAACAGGAAGTAACATTTGCTCAAGTTTTATTCCAATCATCACCCAAGATTATGCAAGTTGCAGAAACACACACACACACACACACACACACACACACACACACACACACACACACACACACACACACCTGAATTTAGGGATGGGGAAACACATCTAAATTTCTCCACCTCTTAACATAAATTTGGTGTTTGTTTCAGGATACTAAATGTAGCAACAAATCTGACACCCTATGTACCATAGCAAGTGGTAAAGAAAAGGTAGGAGAGGTAACTGTGAAATTAGTATAGGTAAACTGTCCCATTGTTGTTGTGAAATAATGTGTGTACCTGTGGTACTGCAGTAGTATGAAAAAGTTAACCATGTAGCCATGTCCACAGTTCATTATGTGCACTGAAACGTGTCAAAAAAAGTGATTATGTGATTTCATTGTCCAGCTCTGTTAATCAAAATAGTAATCAGAAGGGTGAAAGTACCTGTTCAAATAAACCTCAACTAGAAAATTATGAGGACTACTTAAAAATATAAAGTACACATTTTTAACAAGAACCACGGAACGTCAAATTATAAAAGGAAAAGTTGCCTCAGAAGCTACTGAATATAGAAATAAAAAAGCAAAGATTGGTACAAGAGACAAGCAACAGAAGTGAAACAGCTGTGCAGGTCAATTTAACAAGAGAGCTAGGAGAGATTAATTTCAGAAGTAGAAAATGATGTTAATGGGATACAAGTATTTTCAAATAAATTGCTGTAAATACTTCAATGAGGACTGAAAAGATAATATGAACATCAAAGTAATATGTTACAATGATTAGATTCTTATAAGAAGCTTAGGACAGCAGACAGTTAATCACAGTGAAAAGTAAAATAACAAATTTTAACTCCTGACAAGAAGGCCAAAGTAAATTTAGACAGAACAGAATTAGGGGATGTGAGTGAAAACAGAAAGACACCAGAAAGTGACAAACACTGAATTCATCAAGCATACATCTACTCTTATGAAAGCTATATGCCTTCTATTCAACAATAAACACTGGACAAAGAAAGAAATTCTGAACAGATGGAAACCAGCCACAGTAACTCCCACATTTAATAAAGAAGACTGGCAGTACACTGATAATTCTAAGAGCATTTTTTCTTTGCCCAATACCAGATATAAAATTTTTAGAAGATAGCAAAAGGACTCTCAGTAATGTTAGACAATTTATTTTTGGAGAAGCAGTGGGGACAAGACCACCTCCATCTATGACTGGTGAGAAGGGCAGGAGGGAGAATATGGAGGCATTTCGAAAGCCAAAGGCTCTATCTCGGCAGGTGGAGGCACAAACCTTACAGAGGCCCATGGCTGCAGGCTATTCGAGGATGGCAGAAGGTACGCATGGGGTCGAAACATGTAGATGCACCACTCCAAATGGGAACCTGTCCTTGAAACAATGTTGTGATCGACACTGCTACGTGACTAACCAGGAGGACACAGCAGCAATGTCTGAACAGGATGCAGGCACAAATGATTTGCACGACTGGTCAGCTGCTCCCCACTGACATCCAAAAACAAACAATGGCCAATTTGACACCCAGCAGCCACTCCTGCTGCTGGCCAAAGGACTGGGCATAAAAGGGAGGAAAACGCAGTACACTGCAGTGTTCCATAGTATGTGACACAGGGTGCAACAAATCCAGGAGACCCTGCAGCTGATGCCCATGCAAATGCTGCAGTGAACTGCATCCACTGACCACTGGCATCTGGTTGTAACCAGGAAACTCTGCAGTACATCACTGAGGGAAGAGTCAGACACAGACTACTTCCTTTGGGTCTTTAACGTATACATGGATTGCTCCACTTATGAGTTAGAAAACAGATGAAAGTGAGCGTAGTCAAATGCTGGATACAACTTCAGGCATGAAAGCCTTCAAACTCCAATGGCAAAAACTTCCTACTGTTACCAGACATGAGGGTCCTAGGGGATTCCTCTACGGCAAAAATAACAGAAAGTGTATGAAAAGTGGCAACAGCAACATGAAGGACAGCTTAGTTACACACAGGAAGTTTGGCAAAGCATCAACTACTAACAACCATATGCTGCCTAAAAATGGACCAGCGAAATCAATGTGCATCCTGTCCCAAGAGTGCGACAGCATTGGTCAAGGAGAAAACAGGGATGATGATACAGACTGGTCCTGTGCACAGATCTCGCGAGACCGCACGAGATGTTTGATTATAATCGATCGCCACCCAGTAGCTGTGACAATGCACCATTTTTTTCATGTGACTCATACCCCAGTATGCGACACATGCAGCAAATAAAGAATGCAAGGACCCACTCTACAGCATTGCTCCTCTGTAGCAAGCATGAATTCATCACATAGGAGGAAAAACACATGCCATGTCTGACCCGCACCTTAGGTGCACTCAAGCCAATTCAATGTGGGACAGTGAAAATTTCTAGAGAAGTAGGTCAGCAACCACGGTGGTTTTTGGTAGTTGTGACTTGACATGCTGTTGACAGAAAATCTGACAATGTTTACTGCACGGCATCATCCAACATGAACATTGAGAGCCTCCTGCCAATCTCACTCCAAATCTGGCTCCACCAGTCACCATGATAGTTCATCAGCATTGGCTTTGGCATTAGCATGCTTGGTGGTAGAGCAGTACTAAATATCATAGAGCACTTGCCCGCGAAAGGCAAAGGTCCCGAGTTCGAGTCTCGGTCAGGCACACAGTTTTAATCTGCCAGGAAGTTTCATCATAGAAACAGTTACTAAGAAAGAGAGCCCATTATGCAATCAGCGAGCAGTCCTATACAGCAACTTGGAACAAGAGCCAAATAATGGCTTTTGGTTGTTGATTAAGAGGCACCTTGCCCCCCTACAGGGAGACTAAACGTTCTAACCCCAAAAATAATACCTAGCACAACATTTTCACATGTGAATAACTACACTGTGCAGTGGAAAGTATCTTATGCCCAAGCAATGGGCTGTTCAGTGGAATCTGGGTTCTGATTGGGACAGGATGGCACCAATGCCATAGTGGGATGTGTACAGCCCAGGACTGAAGGTTTACCTGGTGAAAGGAATCCAGACAGTGAGCCAAACACAAACACTGCTTGAGAGACCAAAAAGCCCATTGACAATCTGTGGGCCAGATGAACTTAGGGCCTTTCCAGTGAACCCAGTTAACAGGCTGGCAGATGCGTACAGCCTGAAGGAATGAACTGAGCATAATACGAAATTTTACCAAAGAATGACTGGAACTCCTTCAGGTTCTTGGGTGTTGGCAGGTTGTGATGGGTTTGATGTGGTGGTCTGTAGGTACAAGACTAAATTTACTAAAGTCATAAGGAAAATAATAATAATAATAATAATAATAATAATAATAATAATGCTTTGGGGAGAAGAAAAACAGCACTTTTCCAGCTTGTAATGAAGACCAATTGAAGGTTTTGCAAATATTCCTCACATGTAGTGCCCCTAACCCAGTCATTAAGGTAAGTGATGCAACAGGGGACGTCCTGAATCAACTACTTCAAATACCATTGGCAAATTACTGGCACAGACAAGATTACAGAAGTTAAGCAATTAAACTGGCAAAGTCCAAAGGGGATGTCGAGAACCAGCAAAGTCTGAGAAACCACGTGGAATGCCAACTATAGGTAAGCATCATGGAAGTCAAAATGAGAAAGTCTCTTTCACACAGCCTAGCCATCTGTGGTTGTAGCATCTGCAGAGATGAGCAGTCCCTCTCTATTTATCCTGAGGGTATCACTGAAGCCTTTACTGACTTTAATTATCCTCCCAACCTTGTACAGAAACAACAAATCTCCCGTGCCTCATCTTTCCAGTCTCCCATCACCTCCCAAAGTCCCACCGTCTGGCTGCAGGGGAGAATTCCCCTCATAACTCAGTACCACCCAGGAATGGAGCAACAGAATTACATTCATCGCCATGGTTTCAATTACCTGTCATTGTGCCCTGATATGAGAAATGTCCTGCCCACTTTCCTCGCCATCCCTCCCACAGTGATATTCCACTGTCCACCAAACCTACACAATACTTGCCCATCCTTGCACAATCCCTGCTCCCAATCCCTTACCTCATGGCTCATACATCTGTAATAGACCTGAATTCAAGATCTGTCCATACATCCTCCCGCCACCACCTACTCCAGTCCTGTCACTAACATCACCTATCTTTTCAAAGGCAAGGCTACTTGTGAAACCAGTCATGTAGTCTATAAGCTAAGCTGTAACCACTGTGCTGCATTCTGTGTAGGCATGCTAACTAACAAGCTGGCTGTTCACGCGAATGGCCACCAGCAAACTGTGGCCAGTGGACCGTCCTGTTGCTGAACACACTGCCAAACATGATATTCTTCATTTCAATGACTGCTTCACAGCCTGTGCCATATGGATCCTTCCCACCACCACTAGTTTTTCTTAATTGTGCAGGGGGAACTTTCCCAGCAATACATCCATTTTACTGTAACCCTCTTGGCCTCAACCTTCTTTAGTCACTGTCCTCACCCATCCAGCCCATTCCCTGTTCTCATTCCAGCACTACACAGCCCTCATTCCACCATCAACTAAGTCTTTATTTCTCTCCTCTTCTGCTGCTTCCTCCCCCCCCCCCCTCCCTCCTCACCTCTCCCCTACCCTCTGTCTAACCTGCAGAACTTCACTATTCACTATCCCCACCATACTATCCCTCCCCCTTTCTGCCCCAGCCTCCTCCTTACCCTTACCCAGTTGCCACTCCCATCATGCACTGGTGCTGCTGCTCGCAGTGAGGTTTAGTTTGTGTGTGTGTGTGTGTGTGTGTGTGTGTGTGTGTGTGTGTGGTTTGAGGGAGCGTGTGCATCCATATGTGTGTGTGTATTGTTGACAAATGCCTTAATGGCCGAAAGCTTTAATTGTGAGAGTCCTTTTGTTGTGCCTATCTGCGACTCATCATCTCTGTTATATGGTGAGTAGCAATTTTCCTTCACGTAATTACTGCAGTGTGGCGTACCTTATTTGAAATATGTTCATCAGATCCTTCAACAGCTGGAAGAGATCATCTTTCATTACACTATGGGACTACCAATGTTTTAGTACCATGTGAGCCAAGTTACACCCTGCATTTAACTGATAAGACTTTATGTAATCATATATATAGGAACATACATTAGACAAATTTAAGAAACAACTGCTCTCCTGTATGCACTGTTAGTATAAATTTCTATATCTTTTTACTAACAGGCTTCACACTGACAATATTTCTATGCCCCTTTCTTCGTTACAGATGTTATGAACTGCTATGTTCCTATCTAGCACCTTAATATTTAATGCTATTCAAACACAGTTTTTTTATAAATACTCTTGTGGTTTCTCATTAAGGAAAAGTGTCTCCTACAACATATTAATGCAAATATCTAGTCATTATTAGATAAATGTTTACGTAGATTACTTATCAAGTCCAAAACATTTCTTTTATTTCAATCAATTTCTGTTTTTATACTTACCAAGAAATGCACTGTAACGATTCCAGCTCTCAACTGAAGGAAAGATTCGCACAAATCCACCACGGCGCTCATATTCCATGCGTGCACAACGAACAATTCTAGATTCTTCTGGGCTGAGTGAAAGTGAGCTGTAAGTTAAACGTGCTGACGAACTGTTTGCTCTCCTTGACCCTGTTGCTGTTACTGTAAGTGTATCTGCTGAATGCACCCGCCTACACTGTCAGAACATACCAACAGTCATTTAATAATGTTAAGCATTTTACACTATAATTTTAAGATAAACATACACAAGAAATGAGCGACAGAGGGGCTACCTACATCTCTCTCTCTCTCTCTCTCTCTCTCTCTCTCTCTCTCTCTCTCTCTCTCTCTCTCTCTCTCATCCAAATATAAAACACTCTAGTAAAATGTGGCACACAGTAATCTGTACGTCATGTATTGGAGAGTCCTCTTGTCGGAACAAGAATCCATGTGTTAAAGACCTGTGGCCTATGTGAAGAAGAATGAGGAGGGCCTCATGCCATTTCTGTAGCTGAAAGGAGGACTGCCATGGCTGCATAATGGGCTTTATGAGATGCAGCTTATTATCTGTCACTTCCAGCCACTTGTCTTCACATTGATGCATGACTGTGTACCTCAACAGTGAGATGGTAGCATGCAGGGGGATGGTACACTGAAAACCTGAGAATCGTGACATGCCTCCTTGGCTGCTACATCCACCCTTTCATTCCCCCTAATATCCAAGTGCCCTGGTTCCCTGCAGAAAGACATCTCCTCCTCCAGCCATTGCAGTTGCAGGATGGCGTCCTGGATATTCTGAACTACTTTATCTTCTGGGTACAAGTCTTGGAGAGAGTGAAGGGCATTCAGAGAATTGGAATAGACAAGGACTTAAGCACTCTAAGCACAACTCATCTGCTCCAGTGACCACAAGATTGCATACAATTCCCTGTCGGAGACTGTAAAGCCTAGAGACAATTGGACCTTGTGGACACAACCAGGTAAAACAGCAGAGCGCCTTGTTTCAACCCATCTGTAAAGACAGCTGTGGAGTTGTGATGCTCAGATAAAATTTTATAACATGAAGTATTAAAAACATTTGCAGGAGTGAATCTCTCCTGTATTGCGCCAAATCTAAAATTACAGTGAGTCTCTGTAGCAAACAGAATGAAAGACAGTTAAAACTCTGAATTTGAGCTTTTACTTGCTCCACACCAAGTTATTCCACCATATGCTGTACTCTAATCCCAAATGGTCTTGTTGCTCATCGATGATTGTAGAAAAGGTGTTCCCGAGGTGGATGAGCAACAGTACAGTATGAAGGTGAATTTGGAGCTGTGAGGAACTTGCATGCCTGATGCACCATGAGGAGTTGCCGTCAGATTGTAAGTGGCATTCCCCAGCCACAGCACAGAGACTGGGTATGGGACTGGTCCCACAAGCACATGTGGCCAGTCAATACCCTCATGGTGGACAGCCTGAATGTTCTTCAAATAAGAAAGCCTCATCGATCCGTACACTGTGCACCCATAATATAGCCACAAACACATGAAAGCCCTATAAAACTGGAGCAGATGGGCCCTGTCCACTCCCCAGGTCCTGTAGCTAATGCACTTTATGATGTTCAGTGCCTTTAGGATTCTGGTTTGCAGATCTCAGGTGTGGCAACCATGGCATCAAAAATTAGGCCCAGAAATCTTACTGTGTCTTTAAAATGCAGAATGGCATCCCTCACATTAATTTCAGGTAAATTAACTGTTGCGACACTGGAGGAGGAAGAGAGAACAACAAAAGCATCCACAGATAAGGAGCACTGCCTGGGACTACTTACAATATACATGATACTGTTCATTGTTACGGCAAAGAGGGTAACACTTAAAACATTACCCTGAGGAACACCAATCTCCTGCTCAAAACAATCAGACAGCATTTGACCGACTTGGGTCCTAAAAAACTGCCGAGACAAGAAAGAGCATATGAAAATGGGGAGGTGGCCATGAAAGCCCCACTGATGTACTTGTTTGAGAATACTGCTTCTCCAAGTAGCACTGAATGCCTTGCTGATACCACAGAACATGCAGATACAGTGATATTTACGTTCCTGCTGAATAGCCACCTCTAGGACAGTCAGATTGTTTACTGTGGACCACAATCTCCAGAATCCACAAAGAGAGTAGCTAAGGAGGTGTATGCTCTCTCACAACTAGACCAGATGACCATTTGCTACAAGGTCTTTCTACACAATTTGTTACGGTAGTAATCCGATAACAACTGGGACATGTGCAGTCCTTTCCTGGTCTAAGGAGAGAGATCAGAATTCCCTCTTTCCATGAGTTTGGGAAGTGATCCGTCTGCCATATCAAATTAAACCATTATAGGATGATTTCTTTTGAGACTGCTGACAAATATTAAAGCATGCAATACAGGATTTGGTCATGGCTAGTTGCAGCATCACAAGTCTCAGACAGTGCCAATTTGAACTCCCACTTGGGGAAAGGGCAGTTCTAAGACTCAGAATTGTGGTATCTGAAGTCCAACCTGCCCCTCTCTGCAATCAAACAATAGTGTTAAAATGTCGGTTCCTGGCTAGCATTGGCAGTTGTTTTTGAAAAATGCGCTGCCAGCTTCTGTGGTATGTCTCAGCCTTGTCTGGAGACATCCCTGTTTCACCACTGCTGCTATTGATAAATGACTGTGTTTACCAGAAATCCTCCTGATGGCTTCCCATACGTTTGCAAGTGGAATGGTTGTGCGAACCCAGGAACACTTTCCATGACCTTTTCATGCTCTCCTTGCTTATGCAAATGACCTTGGCTCTTGGGACTCAAAATGCTGTGAGGTTCTCTGCAGTTGGCTGGTACTTAAACCAGCCAAGGGAAGCACATCTGACCTGGACTACTGAGTAACAGTCATCAGTCCACCAAGGTATAGGTTGCCTCCTAAGATCAGTCAACAGTCTACATCTACATTTATACTCCGTAAGCCACCCAACGGTGTGTGGCGGAGGGCACTTTACGTGCCACCGTCATTACCTCCCTTTCCTGTTCCAGTTGCGTAGGGTTGACAGGAAGAACGACTGTCTGAAGGCCTCCGTGCGCGCTCTAATCTCTCTAATTTTACATTCGTGATCTCCTCGGGAGGTATAAGTAAGGGGAAGCAATATATTCGATACCTCATCCAGAAACGCATCCTCTCGAAACCTGGCGAGCAAGCTATGCCACGATGCAGAGCGCCTCTCTTGCAGAGAGTGCCACTTGAGTTTGTTAAACATCTCCGTAATGCTACCACACTTACCATCTAACCCTGTGACGAAACGCGCCGCTCTTCTTTGGATCTTCTCTATCTCCTCCGTCAGCCTGATCTGGTATGGATCCCACACTAATGAGCAATACTCAAGTATAGGTCGAACAAGTGTTTTGTAAGCCGCCACCTTTGTTGATGGACTACATTTTCGAAGAACTCTCCCAATCAATCCCAACCTGGTACCCGCCTTACCAACAATCAATTTAATATGATCATTCCACTTCAAATCGTTCCACACGCATACTCCCAGATATTTTACAGAAGTAACTGCTACCAGTGTTTGTTCCGCTATCATATAATCATACAATAAAGGATTCTTCTTTCTATGTATTTCCAATACATTACATTTGTCTATGTTAAGGGTCAGTTGCCACTCCCTACACCAAGTGCCTATCCGCTGCAGATCTTCCTGCATTTCGCTACAATTTTCTAATGCTGCAAGTTCTCTGTATACTACAGTATCATCCGCGAAAAGCCGCATGGAACTTCTGACACTATCTACTAGGTCATTTATATATATTGTGAAAAGCAATAACACTCCCCTGTGGCACACCAGAGGTTACTTTAATGTCTGTAGGCGTCTCTCCATTGATAACAACATGCTGTGTTCTGTTTGCTAAAAACTCTTCAGTCCAGCCACACAGCTGGTCTGGTATTCTGTAGGCTCTTACTTTGTTTATCAGGCAACAGTGTGGAACTGTACCGAACGCCTTCCGGAAGTCAAGGAAAATAGCATCTACCTGGGAGCCTGTATCTAATATTTTCTGGGTCTCATGAACAAATAAAGCGAGTTGGGTCTCACACGATCGCTGTTTCCGGAATCCATGTTGATTCCTACAGAGCAGATTCTGGGTTTCCAAAAACGACATGATACTCGAGCAAAAAACACGTTCTAAAATTCTACAACAGATCGACGTCAGAGATATAGGTCTATAGTTTTGCGCATCTGCTCGACGACCCTTCTTGAAGACTGGGACTACCTGTGCTCTTTTCCAATCATTTGGAACCTTCCGTTCCTTTGCTTTGGAAAAAGGTGTTTAGTATTTCAGATTTACGCGTGTCATCCTGTTTCAATGCCATCATTATCCCGGAGTGTCTGGATATGCTGTTTCGAGCCACTTACTGATTTAACGTAAGACCAGAACTTACTAGGATTTTCTGTCAAGTCGGTACATAGAATTTTACTTTCGACTTCACTGAACGCTTCACACATAGCCCTCCTTACGCTAACTTTGACATCGTTTAGCTTCTGTTTGTCTGCGAGGTTCTGGCTGCGTTTAAACTTGGAGTGAAGCTCTCTTTGCTTTCGCAGAAGTTTCCTAACTTTGTTGTTGTACCACGGTGGGTTTTCCCCATCCCTCACAGTTTTACTCTGCACGTACCTGTCTAAAACGCATTTTACGATTGCCTTGAACTTTTTCCATAAACACTCAACATTGTCAGTGTCGGAACAGAAATTTTCATTTTGATCTGTTAGGTAGTCGGAAATCTGCCTTCTATTACTCTTGCTAAACAGATAAACCTTCCTCTCTTTTTTTTATATTCCTATTAACTTCCATATTCAGGGATGCTGCAACGGTCTTATGATCACTGATTCCCTGTTCTGCACATACAGAGTCGAAAAGTTCGGGTCTGTTTGTTATGAGTAGGTCCAAGATGTTATCTCCAGGAGTCTGTTCTCCGTTTAATTGCTCGAGGTAATTTTTGGATAGTGCACTCAATATAATGTCGCTCGATGCTCTGTCCCTACCACCCGTCCTAAACATCTGAGAGTCCCAGTCTATATCTGGTAAATTGAAATCTCCACCTAAGACTATAACATGCTGAGAAAATTTATGTGAAATGTATTCCAAATTTTCTCTCAGTTATTCTGCCACTAATGCTGCTGAGTCTGGAGGTCGGGAAAAGGAGCCAATTATTAACCTAGCTCGGTTGTTGAGTGTAACCTCCACCCATAATAATTCACAGGAACTATCCACTTCTACTTCACTACAGGATAAACTACTACTAACAGCGACGAACACTCCACCACCGGTTGCATGCAATCTATCCTTTCTAAACACCCTCTGTACCTTTGTAAAGCAGAATTTATCTCTGGCTTCTGCCAGCTTTCTGTACCTATAAAGATTTCAGCTTCGGTGCTTTTAAACAGCGCTTGAAGTTCCGGTACTTTACCAACGCAGCTTCGACAGTTTACAATTACAATACCGATTGCTGCTTGGTCCCCGCATGTCCTGACTTTGCCCCGCACCCGTTGAGGCTGTTGCCCTTTCTGTACTTGCCCGAGGCCATCTAACCTAAAAAACCGCCCAGCCCACGCCACACAACCCCTGCTACCCGTGTAGCCGCTTGTTGCGTGTAGTGGACTCATGACCTATCCAGCAGAATCCGAAACCCCACCACCCTATGGTGCAAGTCGAGGAATCTGCAGCCCACAGGGTCACAGAACCGTCTCAGCCTCTGATTCAGACCCTCCACTCGGCTCTGTACCAAAGGTCCGCAGCCAGTCCTGTCGACGATGCTGCAGATGGTGAGCTCTGCTTCATCCCGCTAGCGAGACTGGCAGTCTTCACCAAATCAGATAGCCGCTGGAAGCCGGATTTCCTCCGATCCATAGCGACACACATCATTGGTGCCGACATGAGCGACCACCTGCAGATGGGTGCACCCTGTACCCTTCATGGCATCCGGAAGGACCCTTTCCACATCTGGAATGACTCCCCCCGGTATGCACACGGAGTGTACATGTGTACATTGGTTTTCTTCCCCTCTCTTGCTGCCATGACTTAACTGTATGATGGACCACTTGTATAATTTGGCCTACCCACTCCTGGACACCGTGTAGTGTTCAAAAACAGACAGATGACTGAACAGTATCCAGTTAGCCCCAATGACCATTCATTTTGGTGGCTTATTTTCAGGGAAAGCTCCATGCAGTAGGTGACTGCAAGAGGGAAGTGGCCACTGGAATGAAGGTTGCCAGTGATTTCCCAGTGGACAGAGACTGTAAAGGCTGCAGAGCAGAAAGAAAGGTCGATGGCTGAGAATGACCCAGTATCAGCACAGAAATGAGTGGGTTGACCTGTATCAAGCATACACAGCTTGTGATACATCACAAGGCTCTCCAAAACCCAACCACGGAGGCAAGTGAAGGCTGAGCCCCGCAAGACATGATGAGCACTTATGTCTCACAGGAGGAGGAGTGGTCGGGGGAGGTGTTCCAAAAGATCTGTGAAAGCCTCAATCTATTGCATCTTGTGGAGGTAGATAAAGTGAGAAAAAAGTGATCTAACTAATTAATGGAAAATCTCATATGAAGATGTGAAACAATTACTAACAAAGAGAGAGAGGGGCTGGCCAGTACTTACCTCAGCTCAGTACAGCCGATAGAAACACAAAAAACAACTGAAAATTTAAGTTCCTAGCTTTCAGAATAAATGTTCCTTCGTGAGGGAGGAGAGAGGGGAAAGAAAGGGAAGAAGGGAAAGTGGATTTAGTTACTCACAACCCAGGTTATGGAGCAACAGGGAAAGGAAAACAGGGAGGGTAGCAAGGATGGAGGCATGGTTGTCAGAGGGAAGCCAAAGATATTCTACTGTAGGTACTGTGCCAGCATCAAACCAAAGAGGATGCATACAGAAGTAAAGAGGTGTATAGTATAAAGATGTAGGATGAAAAGATGCATGAATGGCTAAAGAGGAAAGGGAAAGAGGAGAAGACTGAAAAGTAAATGGGAGTGAGGTTGTTTAACGTAGGTTCAGTCCAAGGGGATGGCGGGATGAAAGGATGTGCTGGAGTGCAAGTTCCCATCTCCGCAGACATGAATTTCAGTGGGAACAGCTCGCAGGTCAGTAGGCAGGGGGAGGGCAGCAAAGTGGTGTGAGTTATTGACGAATGCAGCGATACACACCTTGGCCCTTTCCACAGTTAGGTCATCCTTGCGATAGAGCATATAGCCCTGTAGTCCCATAGTACAGGGGCACTGGACACTTTAAAATGTGTGTCTGTCACACACAAGCACAGGGGTGGGGGTGGGGGTATACCTGTGCTAAGAATGTCAGTTCTTCCACGTGTGTCCTGACACCAGTAATCTTCCACCGTATAATGGGAGCCATCTACCACAGGGGTAGAACTTTCAGCCTGCCTTTCTGCCAGGGAGGGAAGCTTGTAAAGGGTACAGGCTCAGTCTTGGGGTGAGACAACTGCTCCAGTCCGTCACCTATGTCCATGATCTCTGAAGAAGATCCGAGAGAGACAGCAGAGAGGAAGTCTACACTGTCAAACTATGCACTTCCAGTCTCCTTCAGTGGGTGATTCTTCACCTTTGACACTTTTTTTTGTCTGAGGAGACTTTGGAGCCACAATTTCAAAAATGGTAGCAGCAGCACTGGATGGTGGACAAGACTGGCTCTTTGGAGAGGCAAGAAGTTCCACAATGTCATCAACCACAGACTTTTCCTAAATTCTGTGGGAAGAGGTAGGCTTCAAAGGAACTGCAGCAACACAAGCGCATTGACAAATGCAGGTATTAGTGCTGACACTAGCAACCACAGTCTGTGTAGCGGCATTGGTTTTTTGGACTGGATGTTTGGGAATGGAAGCAAAGGAGGCAGCAAATGTGGATGGCTGCACTGTCTTTTATATTTTTTGGCTTCATCACGTGGGATGTGCTTTGTTGTCTTTCTCTCCTGGGTCTTCAGTTCTTCAAGTGAGACACTGCAGCCTCTATTCCAGACAGTGTGAGCACCAGGGCAGCTGACATTTTGGAGGAAAGGAAAACCAACTCTGTTGCAGATGGCTTATCCCATTTGAACACAAGTGGCTTCACTCTTTTAACAAAATCATCCCTTCCATAATGTTTTGAACATCCACAATGACTTCCTAGCACAACTGACCAAGTTGTTCTTGGGGAATGTCAACTAGATTCCTGCAAGTCACAACACCTTTGGTGTAGCTCAACGTCATGTGCAGTTTGGTTTAAACTGCACACTCCCTGAGGCATTGAGCTTTCTGGAGATTCTTCACTTGTTGGGAACTAAACATTTTGACCAACAGGGTCCCCTTTCTTTAAGCATTTCACATATCTGAAGGTTCCCACAATGCCCTCTAAGACTTTTTGTACATAGAACGGTGAAACTTTATCAAAGCTACCCTCATTCCGTTTAACTATAGTAAACACATTTTGACAACCAGCATATATTCTGTTATTAACTGGCTGCCCAAGCCCTCTTGTTTGATTGATGTTTGCATCTTCCAGCAGTTCACCTTCTCTGCTGGGAGGAGGAAGAGAAAAGTTTGAAGATTCCATCCTGGTCCCATGAGCAGCTAGGGAAACGTAAGTCCACATACACAGAGCCCCACGTAACTACGTAAGACTTATACAACTGAGGTGCAGCAGAAATCACACAGGTTGTCTGTGAACAACTATTCCACGTCAACAGCCACGCACCTCATCAGTGTGCAACACTATTTGAGATTAAGGTTTTTTGTTTAAGAAGGTTTTTACCAGCCTTGTGATCCGGGTGTTCAAGCCAAGATCCCCATTCCTTGTGATACACAACATTCCACTGCCATGGTGCACTGTGGTTGCTGAAGCATGCCCGGATGTTACGACAACATGGGACTGGCAGTACTTATCAGTTCCCAGCTTAGGAACCGTGGCGTCACCAAGCCCATATCTGGCAAATGAATGCTGAGCCCCCGAGGGGTTTTTGAGATTTTTTTGGTTGCTTATAAAACTATATTTTCACAAGTTACCAGCATGAGTGTTTTGGATATGTAACTTGTTTTGTAGCACACCAACATTTGTGGTTCACAGTTAATGGGAAAGAATGTACCACTCCTGCATTTCATTGTATATCAACACAAATAAACGTGTGTTTGGGAATTTTCAGTAGCTTCCATTGTCCTTTGCCTAATCTACAAGTTATCTGTAGTAAATTGCCATTTGTGATTTAGTCACTGCAGCGCATATTTTAACTAACATACTGTGTTACATCTAGTTTTCCCTTTAAGAGAAGTAGCCCTATATATTTACTGCACACATCATAACTTAAGTCTGTTTTCGAGTTTGCTAATATCCATTTCTCAAGCCAGCTTGGCTTGTTCTTTTGGGTGAGTGAAATCCATTTTTTTTTCTGTGCAATTGATTATGAAATTTGTGAGTATCTTACATCACAGGGAGGATTTTGACAGGTCTACAATTTCTCAACTCATTGTCTCTTATTGCAAAGTGTGTAGAAAAAAAGTTACAGTTTTGGAGCATTTAAATACAGCCTGCAAATAATGTTGTGAACTTATCCAGCTTTAACCATTTCTATTGAACACTATTATCTCCAGATATCTTTTTTACTGCATGCCTCATTTGCTATTGCTTCTGAAAAATTATTTTCATTATTAATTAATTGTCTGTGTTTCTCTTTCATTTCAAACATTTAAAGCAAATTAAATAAAAATTTAAAGAAATATGAATTCTTGTACAATCCTCTTAGTTATCTGTCATTTTAACTCTTTAGATATTATGTGTACTCATATGCACAAGGGTCACATCTTTATTCTTCAAGTCGTCATATTCCTTTCTCAACATAGTCACTCTGATGACAAACCCATTTCCCCCAAAGAAAGATATCAGTTTGTTGGTATCACCACTGTAGAATAATTGACATTTGTTGATGGAGCTACAACCTCACGTCTGCTTGCACTGCTTCATCGCTAGCAAGTCCTCAAAGGTGTTTTGTAAGATTTGGAAACAGATGAAAATCTGATGGATGTCAAGTCAGGACCATGTGGAGAATGATTGACAACAATGAAATCAAGGTGTTGATCTGTTACAGACATTGCAGCACTTTGCGTGGTCTCGCATGATCACAGTGAAGGAGAGGGTTTCCCATGATGAACACACTGAATTCATGGAACTCCTATACAGCACAAAAATTCTCACACACCAACAGAGTTACATTACACACTGCCATATTACGTGCTACAAGTCTGAGCCCTCTAGTAAAGGGGGCTAGACCTGCATTGTTGAAGCAGGAAAAGTTGACCAAATAATATGCATCACATGTAGTACCCCCAACCAATATTCAGAACAGAATAAAAAATTCTAGAGCATTACTTTTCATCTCATATTTACATACATAACTATGCTTTGTTTTCTTCTTCCACTGCTGTTTTTAATCATTTCTTTAATCAAATTCCCACAATATTTTTTGCACCTGGGAGTGAGGACTCTTCGGTCAGCTTATAGTGAGTTTTTATCTTGATATTTCACAAGAACACATTAAACCACTTGACATTTTAGGCACAGTTTTCTGAAAATCATTTACAGTGCACTGTGTCTTTCTTAGTCATTACTGTACTCATTTACTGTTACATCACTGTATGTTTCCATTAAGAGCCATGGGAGGCCAAGTGCAATAATATTGTGGTCTCACACTACCCTCTCACATTCTCTGAAAAATATTTGTGAGTAGTTTGTCTAATTCAGTGCATCCATGATCTTATTAACGTTTCTTCAAGCTCTGATATCTCTAACAAATGCTGTAACCCATTTGAGTTTTTTTCCTTTTCCTTGGTTTCTCTTTAGTCACTTTTTTCCTTTTCATCTGGACCTATAAATTCTGTGTTTTTGAAGATAAATATTTGTTGCTTAATTTAATGTGGTATACTTCTGTTCTTAAATAAATTCTCTACCTACATTTATTATTTCCTGCCTAATTGGTTTGTTTCTTCGTAAGACTCACTCTGCATCTTCAGACTATAACAATTTTAATTCCAGAAGATTTAGTACATCACATCCTACAGATAACCTAGAGTAAATTATACATAACTTCAAACAGTATAGTTTCACATTCTTGAGAAAGAAGTATTATAGATTTATGAAGTTTCCAGAGTTAGATTGGAAGTACACATGCTGGAAAATATAAGATAATGATGCTTAGTGCCCCACGATTGGAGTTGAGCTGAGGTGGTATTGTGTACATAGTTCCGCGTAGTCAACGTGTACACAACCTTCCCACTAGAGCGCGCCCCGCTAAGCAAAACAGAGCACACTACGAGATGGCGCTGCCATAGAGACAGACAAAATTCTGCTTCCGCCGACCCGCGTATTAATATGTAACGCAGCCAATGAGATTGCTGCTAACGTAGAACCTTTTCTCCTTGCACATCACACTTGCACAGTGATACATGAACGGGCGAGGTATTATAACGAGTGTACAGACCTCCGATCAGTCAGTCTGCATTTGTCTGTACGAGTTCTACATTTGTCTGTACCAATCTATAGTCAAGTTTCAGTCTGCGCCAAATAAGATTACCATATTCCTGTACATAGCCATGAAGATAAATGTATAGACACTTTTGTCAATTATCAGAGATATATGTGAGAATAAGATTAATGTACCAATACCAAAGGAACTTCAGATTGTCAATTGTAAATAGCATCCAGAACCAAGTTATGCTTGTTATTATTTTTAATAAATGTGTGTGAAAATTAATCAAGTTCTGTTTGAAGTTGGTTACTGTCAATCTGCTACTCTAAGCGTGAAAGTGGCATTTCTATCGTCTGACCTAATGGCAGAAGATAAACATGCCACAATAAGACCACGAGACATATTGCTGACACTCGCCTACTTCGTTAGAGCGACAAGTCAAATAATCTGATGGTGTGTGTACTGAAGGTCTTACAGTACGTACTGAAGGTCTTACAGTACGCACACCACAGGGGGTAATCAGGATGAGCACCACTAAAGACATTACCTTTCCTGTCTCCTTCCTACCTACATGAATATCTCTTATTTGCTTCTTCTTAGTGCCCACTGCATACCAATGATGGAAGAAAATATTTTTCTTTCCTTTATTGAATCTCTGAAGTCTCACTCATGAGACAGTTCTGAAGAATGGTGGAAAAAGAGGCTACTATGATACAACCAACATAACTTCTAAAATTAGCACTCCTCCCGACAGACCTGTCTTCCAGAACATGAATTATTGTATTTCTTCCTCTGGTCAGTTCTGGACATACTTTATTGCTTTTCCAACAGAAACAGATCCTGCTATTCCCGAGTGTCAGTAGTTACTGCTGATTCTTATGATAGTAGTGACAGCTATCAGAAGTTTGGAGTAATTCATCACACACGTTACTACTTGCGCAGTATGTGTCCTAATGAGTACACAGGACTCATTATGGTACAAAATTTAACAAATGATTGTGAACAAAGTGCATAACCTAGGGAGTAAGGGCATTAAGAAGTTTTCGATAATCACTTCACTCTTCATGATATCGACGTCTACAAAGTATCTGAACCTTATGTTCCTGTCTGCAACCGGGTTTCTGTGGCTCCTTGTGCTGGTCCACTCACCCATAAGCTTTCTACAATGTTATATCAGAATTTTGCTACTGCAATTAATCTCTGCATAGCTTACTGTCTAAAAACACACACACACACACACACACACACACACACACACACACACACACACACACACAGGCTGTAAGAGGCCCTCTCCCAACATAAGAGAAGACAAATTGTCATTTTTAACATTCTCTACTTGATCAGATCAATCTCAGTGACAATACAGGTTTTCATGCAAAGAAGGACAAGTGTCTGCAAGCAGAGGAAAGCTTCAGTTCAACACAAGCAGTGAAACATGCAACACTTATGCTACTGCAGGGAACATATCCCAACTTGTAAACAACTTTAAAAAGGAAAGTAACATGCTTTCACAGTAACCACACCATACACCTAATGAAAAAAAGAATGTAGTCCCTTGGCAGTGCTGTATGTAGAACTCACAAATTATCACACAAATTAACTCACATATTCATTTAAAGACAAATTTAAGAGCATGGGAACACTCACATTAAGCTTCTTGGTACTATCAGCAGGGTTACTGTGATGATGAGGTTCATTTATACGCCGCAGCATTGGATCAATTGCTGGTAGCCCCACTAGAGTTAGAAGGTCCACCAACATTGCAGACTTCACTCTGACATCTAATGGAGAGTCGCAGCCCAGTGATGGGGATAGGTTAACTTCTAACAGCCATGGCTTTAGTTCTGAGTCCACCAGGATGTCAAAACCATACAGTTCTGCAAAAAGTTCATTAAGTGTCCAAAACTGAGGGGAGATTGAGTCTCAGGTGCTATGCATGAAATCCATGGCTTACAGGTACAATGAGTGACAGAGTATGAAGTTCAGAAACAAACTGCTACTATATCTTAGATTTCACTGACCCCACTGTCCAATGTAAAATGCAGCAGCTGTCTTAAAATAAAGAACCAGCAGATTTACTTTATATGACAGTACATTAATTGGGATAGCAATTAACATTCCGAGTTAATTTGAAATATTTTCATTTGTGGACTATACATGAAGTCTGTAGTTTTTTCTCACTTTACTATGGAAATAAAAACTGTATTTCATTAATTGTTTGATAATTTGAACATGCTGCATGATTGTAATGTCCTTTTATCCGTTCCTATGATACACACAAAAAATAAAACTTATATGACCCACACAACTTTGACAATCTCCAGAAATTATCTTTAAGCATGCAATGCAACTCTTAGCACCTACCCTCAAATGTCTCTACTTAGGTCATGCAACTAAATTTCAACATGTTAACGTTCATCATTTATAAGGCACCACAAATATAAATGGACTGCCTCTGGAATGTTACAGAGTTGTTTATTGACACAGGCATTTTTTATATACCAATAATTAAACACTATGAATATATTTCTTGCAGTGACACTCATGCACACACATTTGGAGTACGTACAAAACAGAAATCCCTTTTCTGTCATTTAGAGACCATATTAAGTAATATTGTAGCTATGCAGCCAATAAATGCTGAGAACGTAAAATGCTTTAGGAGAAACAACACAATTACAAGCAGTTTCTAAGACATGCAGTCCACTTCTCCCACCTAAACGTATTACAATGAAGCTTACTTTTTCATAATACCTGAAAGTGACATGAAAATTGACAAAGTTTCTTATATCAGTCTCACCTGCTATGAAGAACTTTTGTCAGTAGTGTAACCATAGTTCTATGTGTATCTGAATTAGAACAGTTATGTAGCACAGCCAAGGATTTCTTACAAACTCCATCATTGCCTCGAACCACTTTAAAGTACTTATTCAAAATCGAAATGGCCAAAGGAAGCTGTCTGGTGAGATGATGTACAACAAAGAATCACACAATTACGACAAATTATGTAGAGAAAACAATCATTTTGAATGTGTATGGGTTAAGTTTGTAATGAATTTCCATCTAGTATGCAATATTTAAACTTCAGTCAGTACATTCATAACCATAATTAAACTACCTGGAATGGAGTTAAGGTAGTTCAAAAAAGAATTCATCAAAAATGCAATTAAGCACAGTGTGTAAGGAAATTCTGAAAAGGGAGAAAGCTAATATGATATAAACACATAAATAAAAAATACTAAAACACTTAGAAAATGGAGTAGTCGATCTCCTGGGGAATGAGGCCTTCTGCTGTAAGCACATGGTTACTATCCCATTTGAGTGATCAATAAGAAATAGACGAGGGGGAGGGGGGGGGGGGGGGGGGGGGAACGCATGCCAACCAGCAATCCCTCCCGCTTCTGTGAGGAGACTGTCAATGGAACTAGTGCGAAAGGCACCAACAGACAGACGCATTCCACAATGGTGAACAAAGTCAAGCAGTTGCAAAGTGGAAGGAGCCACTGAGCCATGCACCTAACTACCATAATCTAGTCTGGACATGACTAGAGCACAGTAAAGATGGAAAGGGTTGTATATGGTCTGCACCCCAAGATGAGCTGCGCCGGAGGTGGAGAACATTACACTTTCGCACACACAGTCTTTAGGTAGCAAATATAGTGCAGCCATATCAGCTTTTTATCAAATATAAGGCCCAAGAAACAGGACTGTACTACTCATCAAGGAGCTCATCACCTAAATAATGTTCGGGATGGAGGTGTACTGTGGGTAAATGACATAAATCCGTAACCTGCATTTTGGAGGGAGAAAACAAAGCCACGGGAGGTGGCCCATGCAGAGGCCTGTCAGTTGGCACCTTGGGGCTGGCACTCAGCAGCTACCAAGTGGGAGCTGCACCAGATGCAAAAATCATTGCCGTACAACGCCAGGGTAGACAAAGGTCCAACAGAGGTTACAAGACCATTGATGGCTGTACAGAAAAGTGTGACACTTAGCACAGAATACTGTGGGATACAGTTTACCTGAATGTGAGGGGCATTGAGTGAAGTGCTAACTCATTCCAGAAGAGCCAGTGAGAGAAGAACTTGTGGATAAAAAAGGAGGGGGAACACTACTGCAGCCACTGTATTGCTTTCTATGTGGGTGTGACCTCTACCAAACTGTCTGTCTGTTTGAATGGCCAATGCCACACCTAGCAAGATACAGCTGGACCACCCAGTTGCTGAACATAGTGTACAACATTATCCTTCCAGCCAACACCAGATTTTCTGAACTGTGAAGGTGAGAACTCTCAGTGCAATATACTTTAGGATCATGTAACCCCCTGGTCCCAACCTTTGCTAGTCCACCCCTCCACCTATCCCCTTCCCTGCTCCCACTTTTATACTACAAATGCCTTCTATCCCACCAACACACATACTAGTCTTTTCCCCTTCTCTACTCCCCCCCCCCCTCCCCCACAAATAGCTGGCTCCTGCACCTAGCAACCAGTTCCCCTTACATCCCTGCAAGCTCTCAGAGACAGCACAGCAACTTCCCAGCCCATCCCCCTACCATTGTGTCCCTCCCTTTCCCAAACCCATGCTGCCTCATTATCGCCACCACACAATCCAGCAGATTACTGCTGACAATTCAGAGACTGTGTGTGTGTGTGTGTGTGTGTGTGTGTGTGTGTGTGTGTGTGTGTGTGTGTGCGCCATTGGCTAATAGAGCTCTTTGTGGAAATCATATGTGGTTTAATGTGGCCAGGAAGATACATGAACCCCATTTCTCAAGACACTGTGTGAATTGTCTTTACTATTGAGTCACATAATATAGAAATAAATTCTCTTATTGTTAAAGTGACCAATGAAGCATCACCTATATTGTGAAAATATATTAAGTGCTTGATTCAGATCCCATCACCACATCACCACAGCTATCTTAAAATCAATCCCCGTGATACTTGAAGCTGTCACTATCAACTTGATATGAGCTACAGAAGCTTTACATCTGTAAGTGCATTTTCTAGTCACAAATATTATATTACAGAAAATATAGGGAGGAAACTATAAGCCTGTATTATTTAATTATTTGACCTTGCTCCTGCTCATCTATGTCTGCAATACAACCACAAGAATGAAACAACTTGAAGGCTACTGACCTAACAACAACAAACTGCCCAAGCTACAAGAGAAACTTTGAATCCTGGACTTGCACAGTTGGAGTATGGCATTGGAAACAGAGTGTCCTCACTGTTTAATCTACATGACATCTAAATAAATGTTTCAGTCTGCTTGCTCATGAAGGTTGTTATAACAGTGGAACTACATGCGAGTTAGTCAGCCGGCCCTTTAGCACCATTTAGAAAATTTATGCAAATTTTCAAAATAAGTTCTCCTCAATACAATGTTTTTTTAATACAGGAATTACCATAAATGATTATGACAAGAGAAGGAAGTAAAAACTTTACAGTTTACTCACCAAAACAGTTGTGTGTGTGTGGGACAAACATGCGGCAAGCTGCTACAATTGGTGGTGCTGAAGCTAAAATAGACTTTACAATGACTTCTTCAATTCTTGACATCAAGAGTGCTGTGTCCGTTCCTGCAGCACGTAAATGCCTCAGTAAAGCTGACAGTGTCCACTTGTGACCGACGTCCTCAGCTTCAGGGTCATCACTCCTAAAATGCAAAGAAGTCCTTATGGCAACTCAGTTTTAAAATGTGGTAGAATTTTATACCTCATTAGGCTTGTCTATGTCATGCATTTTGATTGTTACCTTCAATTTTAGACCACTGCAGAATAATTTGCTTACAATTCTTCTTCTTTCCAATGTCTATTTTTGTGAACAGACTCTGTTAAAGACTATTTACTTTCTGTGAGATGAGCTCTTTATTTCTGTTTTCTTTAACTAGTTTCCTCCAAGTTTCTCTGTTAATATACTGTTAACTGCAGTCTTTGTTCAAATCTAACTACATTGCTAAATATCTCTGAAAGAAATGCTGATACATTTTTGTGAAAACTATACCATTTTATGGGACAATTTGTATATTCATTCCCTTGAAGCTTACCATGAGAGTAAACATTACTAGGTACATGGACAAGAAGATGTTTAAGTTCAATATGGAGTTTATAATTAATGTACTGTTCAATAATAACTGCATGTACATTGTTGCTGTACTTGTCTTTCATAGCAGCAATTTTGTTTACAGGCCAATCAACAGAGTATGGAGAAGAATTCTGCGAACAATGTTAGGTAACTGAATATCATCAATTCTTCATAACAAACAAACAATATAGCAGCAAACCCCACAAATGCTCTCAGGAGGCACAACTAATGTGTGCTCCATATTTCATTGGTGTTTTGGAGTGGCATCTCATGGCAATAATGGGAGCAGTGAGCTACCATGCCAAATTGCTATGCCTGACTGAAGTGCTGTATCGCAAAATGTTTCTGTTGCATGCGCCAGCCTCGTGGTAGCAGTAGCTACTAACAGCCTGGCACTATGGTTGGGCAGCCTTATGCCCATCTCCTGCACCCCATCAGCTTTCTTTGTGAATCAGTCTATCTATTAGTGAAACAAGTCAAAATCCTCACTGTAGATCCTAAGATTAGCATTCACAAATAACTGAAAAAACATGGTGGGGACTAATAAAGGCCCCACCATTTTTTTCTGTTATTGCATATACATCTGTTATTTATGAATATAAATAATCTACACTTTTATCACTGACAGCATCACAGTTTAAGCTCAACAAGTCCAGAAATTACTACTGCTACTACTCTTTGTGCCTTAATCTCTGTGCCTTTCTTATGGAAGGTATCACACTTGTTGAGCCTGTGAGAGCTTTAGGCTTCTAGAGCAAAGGCCACCGTCAAGGCAGCAATACACACTATAACAGGACATCTGCAGACTTAAGTTAATCCAGCCTTAAAAAAACTTTCCGCTGAGAATCCTGCTTTATGCATTTTTTAACAATAACACTCCCTCACACTAATACTACTTTGTACTTCTTAAGTTAGCCAATAATTTACAAAACTCTTCTCTGATGACATATTAACATGCCTAATAATTCAACTAGTTGATGATCTTCACATTAGTTTTACCTGTAACTGGATATCATTCTATTCTCGTTTACTACTACGACAGATGGGTGATGGAACTATGTACTCTTAGCAATTTTTCCTAATATAATTTTCTCAGCTCACATGATTTGACAGTATTCCATTAGTGTTCAGTAGAAATACTACTAGCATGAGTAACCAAAAGAGGCCCCACACCATACCACAAAGTTAGGATTCATGAAGTGCTACGCACACAGATATATGATGCAAATATTTCTTTTCAATATTTGTTTACCTCATTAGCCTTTTGCTTGCATTAAAGTATGAGGTGCTAAGGATGACTGCAACTATGACTAATATTCACCCCCCCCCCTCTTTATTATGGTCTAAATCTCCCAGGAAACAATTTTATCCCCAATTCAAAGCAGTACTTATACATATCTGTTCAACAGAATTCTTCAACAGTACCAAATTTAAAAAGCTATTTTCCAGTCTGCAGTGATCATCGCCCACCTTTGACTTTACACAAAGCTACACTCCAAAAATAACTTCCCAACAGTTATGAATTTCTTTAATGCCATGTGGAATTTTATATCCCCTTTATTAGATATATTGCTCACCAAATAGCAGATCTCACCTATTACTTTTCCAATCACCTGATTTAATATGAGTAAATTTCATTGCATTTATCAAGACATTATCAGATCTTTTAAGTCTTTCCCATCTGAAAGAATTTGACACACCTCTAAGTTTTTGTTTACTCATCCTGAACTTTAACTCCCTTTCCTAATTTTTGTTTGGTTTCATTCACACACAGATTGAATGCCAAGGGGGATATGCTACAACCCCCTCTCACCCCCTTTTTAAATACTACTACCTTTTCATGGCCTTTGTTTCTTATAGCTAAAGTATGTTGTTTATGAGTTGTAGATAACCTTTTACTTCCCATATTTTATACAAATTGCATACAGAATTTCAAATGATGTATTCAAGTCAACACTGTCATAAGCCTACTCTAAACCTAAAAATATTTCAAATGTAGATCTACCTATCCTCCTCATATTTTCTAAGGTAGTCTTAATGTTAGTATTGCCTCACTTGTTCTTAAATTTCTCAAGAATTATTTATATATCTCAGGTCCTTTCTACCTGCTGTCCCATTCTTCTGTAAATTGAAATTTTTCATTACCCTCCACCTTTGGTGTTTGTGTTCTCTCTCTCTCTCTCTCTCTCTCTCTCTCTCTCTCTCTCTCTCTCTCTCTCTCATCTTCATCTACAGCCTCTTCCATTTCCATAATATTGTCCTCAAGTACATAGCCCTTGTATAGGCCCTCTATATACTCCTTCCACCTTTCTGCTTTCCCTTCTTTGCTTAGAACTGGGTTTCCATCAAATCTCTTGATATTCATGCAAGTGGTTCTCCTTTCTCCAAAGGTCTCTCTAATTTTCCTGTAGTTTTCCTCTAGCCATCCCTGCTTAGCCATTTTGCACTTCCTATCGATTCCATTTTTGAGACGTTTGTATTCCTTTTTGCCTGCTTCATTTATTGCATTTTTATATTTTCTCCTTTCATCAATTAAATTCAATATTTCTTCTGTTACCCAAGGGTTTCTACTAGCCCTCATCATTTTACCTATTTGATCCTCTGCTGCCTTCACTATTTCACCCCTCAAAGCTACCCATACTACTTCTACTGTATTTCTTTCCCCCATTCCTGTCAATTGTTCCCTTATGCTCTCCCTGAAACTCTGTACAATCTCTGGTTCTTTCAGTTTATCCAGGTCCCATCTCTTAGAATTCTCACCTTTTTGCAGTTTCTTCAGTTTTAATCTACAGTTCATAACCAATAGATTCTGGTCGGAGTCCACATCTGCCCCTAGAAATGTTTTACAATTTAAAACCTGGTTCCTAAATCTCTGTCTTACCCCAGGGTTGTAACATGTATACAACCTTCTTTCATGATTCTTAAACCAAGTATTAGCTATGATTAAGTTATGCTCTGCGCAAAATTCTACCAGGCGGTTTCCTCTTTCGTTTCTTAGCCCCAATCCATATTCACCTACTATGTTTGCTTCTCTCCCTTTTCCTGAAGAATTCAAGTCACCCATGACTATTAAATTTTCATCTCCTTTCACTACCTGAATAATTTCTTTTATCTCATCATACATTTCATCAATTTCATCATCATCTGCAGAGCTAGTTGGCATATAAACTTTTACTACTGTAGTAGGTATGGGCTTCGTGTCTATCTTGGCCACAATAATGCGTTCACTATGCTGTTTGTAGTAGCTTACCTGCATTCCTATTTTCCTATTCATTATTAAACCCACTCCTGCATTACCCCTATTTGATTTTGTATTTATAACCCTGTATTCACCTGACCAGAAGTCTTGTTCCTCCTGCCACTGAACTTCAGTAATTCCCACTATATCTAACTTTAACCTATCCATTTCCCTTTTTAAATTTTCTAACCTACCTGCCCGATTAAGGGATCTGACATTCCATGCTCCGATCCGTAGAACGCCAGTTTTCTTTCTCCTGATAACGACGTCCTCTTGAGTAGTCCCCGCCCGGAGATCTGAATGGGGGACTATTTTACCTCCGGAATATTTTCCCAAGAGGATGTATAGTGAAATAATCAGCAATCAGTTGCATAAAAGAAATTTAATTTGTTAATCACTTCAGGCACTGTGTTCTTCAGAAGGTTATACCTGTCGCATTATTTTTGAGTGTCAACAGTAAGCTGCATACAGCAAAATGCAGTGGTCATGTGGTTCATAGAACTGGATAAGAATTTCTTTTAATGCAACTGGTTGCTGATCACTTCAATATATACAACTACAGTTGCTGAGGATAAATAAAATACTAGAGCTACAAGTTATCTAGAACTTGAACTGAAACTAGCCTGATGTTCTTAAAGAGTTGTTCATGAAGGGCACACTGTTGTTGGGAAGGAAGTGAAAAAGGGTTGTAGCCTGTTACTGATGTTATTCAGTTGGTGCATTGGGCTAGCAGCAAAAGAAATCAAGAACTTTGGAAAGGGAATTACCCCAAAGTTATGGGAGAAGAAATATAAGCTTTAAGGCTTGCCGATGACATTGTAATTCTGTCAAATTTGGCAAAGGACTTTGAAGAGCAGGTTAACAGAATGGATAGTCTTCACTACATGTTATAAAGAGGAATATCAACAAAAGTAAATCAATGGTACACAGAAGGAATGTATTTAAATTAAATGATGCAACACTGAGGGAATTATATTAATAAATGATGCACTAAAAGAAATGAAATGATCACATGGCATTATTGGCCGGGAGACCCTGTATGGCGTTGTTTGACAGTGTACTTCACATCTTTCAATTTGATGCCACTTTGGCAACTTCTGTGTCAATGAGTACCAGATGAAATGATGAGAACATGAACACCCAATCTCTGAGCAAAGAAATTCCCTGATATGACCAGGAATCAAGATTAAAATCCCACAATCTAAAGGTAGTAATGCTAACCACAAGACCATGAGCTGCAGAGTGACCCACTAAAAGTAATATACTAGATACATTTTGTTATTTGGCCAGATACATTACTGAAGATCGCTGAGGAGACATGACATACAAAGCAAACTTGCAGTAGCAAGACAAGCATTTCTGAAAAACAAGGAATTTAACATCTAATATCAATTTCAGTGTTAGGAAGTCTCTTCTAAAGGTATATGGAGTACAGCCTTGTATGGAAGTGAAATGTGGTCAATGAGCATTTTAGACAAGATATGTGACACTACAGAAGAAAGCTGAAGTTAAGTACAACAGAGAGAATAAGTAATGAAGAGCTGCTGAATCAAAGAGGGAAAACACAGTTTTATGGCTCAAAATTACTAAAATATTATCAGTTGATAGATACATCCTGAAGCATGAATCAATTGTCAGTTTATTAATAGGGTCTACATTCAAACGAATATTCACAGATGGAGGTGCTCATGCAGGATAAAGTAACATGGTGAGCTACACTAAAACAGTCTTCAGACAGGAGACAGTGACAATGTTCTGATCTCTCACAGGAAAATTTTGTCCAAGAGGCTTCATATAACCAGCTACTGCAATGCAACTAATGTAAAGGGACCTAATAAATGAAGTAACTATTGGCCCCAGCACCATGTCATACAAACTTTATTCGCCATCTTACACCGACAGCTCTCAGGTAACAAGTAAGAGACAGATTATAATGCAATAGAAAACTTGGAAAGCACAATAGCAAGCTGGAATATAATGAGTTCAGAACTGTACTACAGAAATTCCAGCATACATAAATAGTGTGAAGCAAAAAGGAACGAACAGAGCACATCAGTTTTGTGATGAAAACTGGACAAAATTAATCCAGCATTCAACATGTTGAAAGGCAACTCAAGAATTTCTATAACAACAAAATAATTTCTTCAATTAAATCTACAATACTGTATGAAAAATTTACACATGTGACACTGACTAATGCTGAGATAAAAATTTATTCCTTACCATCTATCACTCAGGAACATTTCCTGTATTTTGGAATTGACAATTTTTTCTATCACTGACCTGTTCTTAAGCCATCAAACAAATTACATTTGAAAGCCACTCTTCTTACTAACTGGATCACTCATTTAGGCATATAAAAGTAACACTAGCACACTTTCAGAACTAGCAACACAAAAACAGACATACTTAGGTATGGTAAATATTAGATGATTAGAAGTAGCACTTACTTAACATAATCAGAGTGATATTTGTTGATACTGTAGTTGCAGAGGTGCATGCATGGATTCCATAGGTGTTTGCCACCTGAGTCATATTTCACAGTAGCAAAGCGTACCAGACCCTCTTCATATAAATAGACAAGTAAGGGATCATACGATGTAACAACAACGTACAGTCGCAAATCACATTTGTGTCCATCAACCAGCAAAGGATTGTCAATGTATTTTGCAACGACTACTGTTTCTTCTAAAGGCACCTGTTCTGGCTGAAATCAGAAGATTAATTTCAGGAATTACATTAGTAAGAGGGTTAATTTCTTTGACTTGAGTAAGGCACAAGTAAATAGAGGCATTGTCTTCAATATCTAGTGTTTGAAATAGACTCAGCTGTTCAGATGTTAGCACTTGTTAATGTTACTCAACAAAAAATATACATGAAGTGTCGAGAGAGTAATGCTCACACTATTAACGATGTAGATACCACGGCCACGTGATGAGGCAACTGGCTTTACTATCCATGGACCTTTGTTTCGGTGGTGACTTGAACATAACTCGCGATATTCTGCTGGCATCACAAAGGTCTGTGGGATAAAATCAAAATGTTTTGCCCCCTTCAGCATCTGCATCTTCTCTACATTCTTGCACAACCGATCCTTACGTGTCAGTTCAAAAGACCTATAAGAGAGAAAATTTGCTCTCATTCATTTAGAATGTGTGTGTGCTTTCAAGGAACTGTTTAAAAGTATTTAAAATGTTTACAGTTACTGAGTGCACTATGTTCTACACACACACACACACACACACACACACACACACACACACACACACACACACACACACACACCACACACACACCACACACACACACACACACACACACACACACACACACACACACACACACACAATTGGGTGGTGGTAATAACTACAGAGGACATCAAAAAAATGATGGTAATATGTCCTCTACTTGGTAACTACGGACTCGGCAGCTCACTGGATATACTAATTTAATAGTGTTCCTGCAGAACGTGTTGCTCACTGGGTGTTGCCACTAAGCATTTGCACACTAAATATTGTGCTTTGACATTGTTGTGTTGCAGTATTCAACCAGCAGTTAATATCCAAAATGAACAGCAGGTAATTATTTCAAGAGTGTACAAGGATTCTGACATAAGTAGGGGAAAGGGAAGGGGTAGGAGGGGAGGGTCGAGCTCATTTCGTGATGAATGATGGTATAGTTTTGAGATATCATGACAAAGGGCTCTTGGTACACTTAACGCTAGTCAATATCCATCCCATTTTCTGACGTTCTTCAACCTGATATTTAACTGATACGTTTGTCAGTCTGGGGAGACAGGGTACGGGTTCAGCTGTCCTTGCTGGATATGCCCTTGGCTTTTTTAAAAATAACATAAAATTTTAGGAATATCATGTGAAAAGGTCTAAGAAATTTTTCTGGCAATGTCTAGAAAATTTTAATTCGTTGCAGTTACTGTACTTATCAACCAAGAGAGTGAGATATTTATTTATATGAAAAAGATTGTAGGACTTTTAAATGATTGTTTTGTAA
Source organism: Schistocerca gregaria (assembly GCF_023897955.1). Taxonomy (NCBI): domain Eukaryota; kingdom Metazoa; phylum Arthropoda; class Insecta; order Orthoptera; family Acrididae; genus Schistocerca; species Schistocerca gregaria. The sequence continues at coordinate 218,800,239 of NC_064920.1, read as the reverse complement.
AAAACATCATACTTTGACACAATGACTGCCATGATATAGTTGGGTTACCAACCCCTTGGGGCCATTTACGTTTTTTCAATATCCTGTCTTAGTTTGCTCCAAGTAAACTTGTTAAGTGCAAATAAAGCGAAAACTTGGCATTTTAGTACCCTTTTTTTAATTTTTTGTGAGAGTTACATATGATTCACATGGCCCCAGAGTAAAGGTACCACGTATGTCATTTGCTACATCGCTAATAATTTTAGGTTTGTACTCCTTTCAGTTTTTCATTCCACAGCATTATCTGTGTACAGTTCCATTATTGCTTTCCTGCATTGTTGCTACAGCCTCTATTCAGTGTTGTTTTCTCAATAACAAAGTGATTTGTGGCAGAAGAAAATGTCTCGTAGAAGTTATGAAGATGAACAAATACATGCACAGCAGCTTTTTGATGAAGTTATGGACATAAATGATGAAGATTCTGTGAATTTGGTGACAGCTCAGACAAATTTTTACCAGAGGAGACCGGAAGTGCAACCGGAAGTTCTGATGATAGAATCACACCATTGAATGTAGGAAGAAGAGTTTTATGTCCACATTCAGTCAAAGAACCAGACTTCACAGCAGTAAAAACCAGGCAACAAAGCACCTCTAACCATGTTAATGCTATAACTATTGCAGTTGATTCAGGTTCTGTTGAAGTACGTGTAACATCAGAAAGTTCTGAAGATGAAGACAACACTCTTAGAACAAATTCTAATGATATTGTCTGGAGGCCAGTTACGGGTAAAAATACGAAAATCTTTACATTTATTCATTCATTCCAGTTCTGGTGGAAATGCCTCTGTTGCACTAACTCTCAAAGGCAAGACACCATACAATTTCTTCAAATATTTGGTAACTGATGAAATTTTAGAATATGTGACTCAACAAACTAATTTGTACGCAAAACAAGTCGTAGAAAGTCATTCTGTAACTCTTAATTCACGACTGAAAAACTGGACTGACGTCAGCAAAACTGAAATGGAACAACTTTTAGGATTTTTGTAATTGATGTCATTAAATGTAAAACCAAGGATTCCAATTTATTGGTCAACAAATATGCTCTATCACAACAATGTAAAAAATGCTATGTCACACAATCGTTTTGAACTGCTTTTAAGTATGCGGCATTTTGCCAACAACAACCAGTGCCCACCAGGAATCCGCTTATTCAAAATTCAACCTCTTATTGACAAATTACTGCAGAGATTTCAACATGCAGTTGTGCCATAGAAAGAAGTTTGCATTGACAATACATTTGTGACATTTCGAGGAAGGCTGAGTTTCATTCAGTATATAAAGAATAAGTGCCATCAATTCAGAATTATATTGTTCAAACTTTGTCTGAAGGGTGGCTACACCTGGAATATGAAAGTTTACTGTGGGAAGAATGTGAATCTTTGTGTTCCTCTTGCCACTTCTGTTATGAGCCTTATGAGTGGATTACTAAATGAGGGCAGAATCTTATCTACAGACAATTTTTACACAAGTGTTAATCTAGCACACCAGCTTTTTGAACACTCAACACATTTAGTTGGTACTCTAAGATCAAACAGAAAAATGAATCCTCGAGATGTTGTACAGGCAAAACTGAAGAACGGTGAACACAAAGCAAAGGAAAGGAAAGTACCACAGGTGTAGTAGTACTGAAATAGAAAGATTAGAGGGATGTTCTGATGCTGAGTACTGTTCATGGAGAAGAAGAAGAAGAAGAAGAAGAAGAAGAAGAAGTTCAAACCAGGAAGGGCACAAAGAAAAAACAAGCAATGATAATTAACTATAACCAGTCAAAGTGTTTTACAGATCTTCCTGACCAAATGAAGTCATACTCACATTGTCTAAGGTGGGGTGTGAAATGGTACAGGAAGCTTGTGATTGAATTGTTGACGGGGTCAGCACTGGTAAACGCTTATGTGATTTACCGATACAACAACAACTAGGAGATCTCAATCACAGAATTCAAAGAGGAAGTGACTCCATACAGTAGATGCCGATGAGCCCGAGACATCTTTCACCAAAGCCACAGCTTTACCCGTAGATTGTGCACTTGTGAACATGGGAGCAGCCAGACATAGGTGTACAGTGTGCTACGAAAAAATGAAGAGTGAATTTGGACAAGAGCAAGCTGTCAAAAAAATGTAAACAAACTGTATGGAAATGTAAGAATTGCGACTCATTTTTGAGCAGTGTTTTTTTATAAAGCACAGTGCATACAGGTGTTTGAGAAAGAAAGTGGAATGACCCAAATTTTTCAGTTTCATTGTTGTTGCAATTAGAGTTGAATAATTTATGTGATTTGAAATCTACAGTGTAATTAATATGTCAAACTAAATAATAAATAAATAATAATAAGAAGAAAAGCCTAATATAACTGAGCCATGTGAGTTATATGTAACTCATGAATTCAAATGTCAGTAACTACTCTTGAGCTCTTGAAAACTGTAGGCCACAAACATGATTTGTTACTGGGGCCATATCCTACTATAACACACAGTCACAGCAGGCTTCTGCGAGTTACAACTGCACCATGGAGCTTTAAACGGAAAAATGTCCGTGAGTTGTATTTACTTCACATGGCCCAAAGAGAACACTTCCTGCGAGTTATACTTAACTCACGTGGCAGTCAATATGTTAAACACTGAAAATAATCAATCTTTGAAAATGCAATGTAATGCAACAGGTAAAATCAAAGCCCACTTACCAAGCAGTGGCAGGAGAATGCACATATAAAGATACTGAAATCTCCACACTTTTACACTTTTGAAACCAGTGGCTCCTTCTGGCAGAAGCACTGAAGAGGAAGGAATAATGGTGAAGGATAAAGACTGGTGAGGTGTAGGAAATGGGGAGAGTTCACTCATCAATTATATTTCACATGATCCTATCCTGAAACCCATGCACTTTCTTTAATGTTAATCTCATCTTCAATGAGGGTTGTAGTGATTCATTGTATTCCTTGAATGAGAGTTAACATGTCCTTAAATACATTTGTCAGAGAAAAGATGCTGTGGCAATAGTTGATAAATGGAGAACACCCCACTGTTGGGAGGTGTTTTCAATCATAGATGCTCATACCAGAGCTAGTGATCCAATGACTGTATGGAAGTGAGTAGCAGTCAGATGACCCTACCTGCTGAGGCAGAGATAGGAGTTCCATGGAGCAGATGGTGCGAAAGAAAGAGCTCCATGAAACCCAAGAATGTGAACTGTCAATGATAATAAATATATTGTAATTGTTAATTATCAAGTTCCATATCAAATCTGTTATGTACACAGTACAAAGGCAGTATATGGGCTGGTAGCTGTTCTAACTTATCACGTACTGAGTTGTAATTTTGAAGATAATAAAAGAAGGTGAATTGAATCTCACTTCTTACTTATGTGGTGGATTGAGTGAGAATGAGAAGTTAAATTTCAGCAGTTTGATCTGCAGCCTTTAAGGAGGCAAAGTATGAGCCAAGATGGAGGAAGAAGACACACAGATACAGGGCATAGACTGGCTGCGCCCTTATTAATAAACGGCACTCGAATATTCAGTAAGCAACATTCACTGTGTTCAGATGGCAACTTATTTACACGTTTTGTGCATGAGGTGAATTATAAAAACCACCACACAGCCCAAGCCTCCCTTAAACACTTCACGGTCAGCTACACAGTTCACATATAAACCACTAACAATCAACACCACCAACACTTTGACAGCTGACATCCTTCTCATCTCAAACATTCGCTATCATACAGCGTTTGCATCTGAACAAATATGTTTGCCTCAAATGCAGACTCCATTTTGCCCACCGCACCTAGAATTGCCTATTGCCACCCTCCCAATCTCCACAATATCCTTGACAAACCTTCTGCTGCTTCTGCACCCTGTGGCTCCTGCCTCCATGACTGACCCCACTGTAAGTCTTGCCCTACACCGTCCTATCACCACCTGTACCAGCTCTATAACTGACAAAACAGACACACTCCTGGAAATTGAAATAAGAACACCGTGAATTCATTGTCCCAGGAAGGGGAAACTTTATTGACACATTCCTGGGGTCAGATACATCACATGATGACACTGACAGAACCACAGGCACATAGACACAGGCGACAGAGCATGCACAATGTCGGCACTAGTACAGTGTATATCCACCTTTCGCAGCAATGCAGGCTGCTATTCTCCCATGGAGACGATCGTAGAGATGCTGGATGTAGTCCTGTGGAACGGCTTGCCATGCCACTTCCACCTGGCGCCTCAGTTGGACCAGCGTTCGTGCTGGACGTGCAGACTGCGTGAGACGACGCTTCACCCAGTCCCAAACATGCTCAATGGGGGACAGATCCGGAGATCTTGCTGGCCAGGGTAGTTGACTTACACCTTCTAGAGCACGTTGGGTGGCACGGGATACATGCGGACGTGCATTGTCCTGTTGGAACAGCAAGTTCCCTTGCCGGTCTAGGAATGGTAGAACGATGGGTTCGATGATGGTTTGGATGTACCGTGCACTATTCAGTGTCCCCTCGACGATCACCAGAGGTGTACAGCCAGTGTAGGAGATCGTTCCCCACACCATGATGCCGGGTGTTGGCCCTGTGTGCCTCGGTCGTATGCAGTCCTGATTGTGGCGCTCACCTTGTAACATTACAGGACATATTGGGACATATTGAAGTATTCGATACTGTAGACTTTTAGGGGATGTCGATACAGATATGCAAAATGTAAAGGGAAACTTTGGTGATGTTTAAATATTGTACTGTGTCAATATTAGGACATTTTGCACAGAAAGAACAAAAATAGAATTAATGTAAATATATATTAGTGTTGGTAACCTATTTTCATTCAATTTTGTGGTTGTGTTTCATTTTGTAAAAGAGGGACTCACTGTTTGCTGTAGATCTGATTAATTGTATAAATTATCAGTTTTGAGCTGGATTATTTCGTACAATATGGACAAGATACTTTTAAAAACTCACCGGCTAAAGAGAGGGTCTGTGAATGAACGTTTAATGCACGCTTCTGGGGCTTTCTATGGAGAAGTTCTGTATTATGATCGCGAAAATGCGAGAACTTGTGAAGGCTGTTTCATGACCTAATTTCGAAAGACGATTTGTATCAAGAAATATTGCTAAAAAGATTTATTTATGTTTTGAAACACGATTTAAATCATTTTACATATAAATAGTTGTTCTAAATCACTCAAGAAATATCCAGAATCAAATGTCAAGATATTTCTGGAAACATTGGTACAAATCTGGTGAAGGTTATCCAGAAGCTGGTAGAAAAATGTTATAAAATCTATTTGGAAATTATGCTTGTAAGAATTTATATGTACTGATCCTTTTACTTACTTTAATCTGTACTAAAATTCTGTAATGTCTAATTTAGTTTTAAGTCGTGAATTGCTATCGTATTGTAAACAAAACATTGTCAAAGACTCTCATTGTTTGGAAAGATATTAATACACCTAGGAGTTGTCAGTTGCCAGTTCGGATATGCAGTGCGGTTAGCTCGGAGAGTCAGTTGTTGAGTCTGTGAAGTCTGTCAGTTCTGTTTGTAAATAAACGTCTGTAATGAAGAATTACTTGTTGTCGTCAATATGAACTCAAGACCTTTTGCACGAAGCAGACACCTCCTAATGCAACGTTTTAATTTGGTTGAGGAAGCTGGGATCGCTATAAGTGCAAACAAATTGAAGTGGAACGTTTTAATTTGGTGTTGAGGAGCTGAAATGTTATAATTTGGTGTTGAGGAGCTGAAATGTTATAATTTGGTGTTGAGGAGCTGAAATGTTATAATTTGGTGTTGAGGAGCTGAAATGTTATAATTTGGTGTTGAGGAGCTGAAATGTTATAATTTGGTGGAGGAGCTGAAATGTTATAATTTGGTGGAGGAGCTGGGATGTTATAACCTGCACGGCGCAAAACACGCATACGACCATCATTGGCACCAAGGCAGAAGCGACTCTCATCGCTGAAGACGACACGTCTCCATTCGTCCCTCCATTTACGCCTGTCGCGACACCACTGGAGGCGGGCTGCACGATGTTGGGGCACGAGCGGAAGACGGCCTAACGGTGTGCGGGACCGTAGCCCAGCTTCATGGAGACGGTTGCGAATGGTCCTCGCCGATACCCCAGGAGCAACAGTGTCCCTAATTTGCTGGGAAGTGGCGGTGCGGTCCCCTACGGCACTGTGTAGAATCCTACGGTCTTGGTGTGCATCCGTGCGCCGCTGCGGTCCGGTCCCAGGTCGACGGGAACGTGCACCTTCCGCCGACCACTGGCGACAACATCGCTGTACTGTGGACACCTCACGCCCCACGTGTTGAGCAATTCGGCGGTACGTCCACCCGGCCTCCCGTATGCCCACTATACGCACTCGCTCAAAGTCCGTCAACTGCACATACGGTTCACGTCCACGCTGTCGCGGCATGCTACCAGTGTTAAAGACTGCGATGGAGCTCCGTATGCCACGGCAAACTGGCTGACACTTACGGCGGCGGTGCACAAATGCTGCGCAGCTAGCGCCATTCGACGGCCAACACCGCAGTTCCTGGTGTGTCCGCTGTGCCGTGCGTGTGATCATTGCTTGTACAGCCCTCTCCCAGTGTCTGGAGCAAGTATGGTGGGTCTGACACACCGGTGTCAATGTGTTCTTTTTTCCATTTCCAGGAGTGTACTATCAAATGGAGAGCCATCTGTGAAACAACATATGTCATGTACCAGCTATAATGTAAACACTGTTTGGTTTTTCACATTGGCAGCACTACTACCCAGTTATCACAGGGTGAATGGGCACAGGCAGAGGGTGTATCCTGGCAACACAAAGTATCCTGTTACAGAACATGCTCTACAATATGGCAGTCACGACCTCAGTGCCTGTTTCACCACAGGTGTCATCTGGATTCTTCCTGCAGACACCAGATTCTCCTAACTCCACAAATGAAAACTGGCACTACAACACGTCCTCAGTTCTGGCCACCCAACTAGCCTTAATTAATTGTTAACTATTACTTTCTTCACATCCTGTAAGTTTCCTGTATCTCATTTTCTGACCTGTGTATTTTTCCCCATTCCCCATTTCACCACATACAATGCACTTAGCTTTCTGCTCTTATTAACTCATGTGTGATGTTTTCTCACTAATCTCTGTCTTGCATATTACTCTATCTTCCACCTTTAAGCACTCATGTTTTCATATGTCGTCCGGTGCAGTCCCCAACTATCAGTCTTCCCTTCTCATCTCATCAGATAGGTTTCCCCTGACCCGTGGTTCCGGGTGACTTTTCCCAATTTTCCACATTTCCTAGACCTCCCACGTCCTTATCCTTCACCCCTCTTCTTTCTCATTCTGCTGGGAGGAGCAGCCACTGGCTCCAAAAGCCTGCAAATTTCATTATCTTTCCATATGTGTTCTTCTTCCGCCTCTTGGTGAGAAGGTTTTTTTATCTATCCATTTGCATTATAGATTAATCACAGAATTAAATACTATAAAGATGTGAAATGTAAGAGACTTCACTACAGGTAACATTACAAAAGTTAAGAAGCAAACATACAAAATTTTCTATGCTCATCAACAGATACTCATGAAAATCCACTTTTACCTTGGGAAATGATTAACTCGTTGATACGCTGTCAAATCTTTCAGAACATGTGGTTTTGGATGCACACCTGTCCATAATAAATTGAAATCTGGAATACTGTTGTGAACCTGTAAATTATTTGAAAAATGAAATAAACTCATCTTTCTTAAAAATGCAACTAATTCACACTTATTTAATGTGTTAAGTACATTCAGAAGCCAATGTCTGGGTTCTCCTGTTTTCACGAAATTGTGCTGATGAAATCCTTTAAGGTTTCATCACACTTTTCAAACTATAAAAAATTTCCAGGAGTATAATAATTAAAAGTAGTACACAGGCTCTGTAAAGATATGTTCAAAACTTAGCTACAAATTGTCACTGCACTTACTTATCAGATATTCACGTAAAAGACAGAAAATGCTAATTATGGGGAGAGGAAAAAAAGAAAAAAAGGTGGGGAGGACAGACAGCTGTGTTCATAGCCACAATACAAAATATACACTAAACTTACATCTAACAAGAAAGTATTACGAGAAGTTTAGATTGCTATTCACCATAAAGTGGAGATAATGAGTCGCAGACAGGCACAACAAAAAGACTGTCAAATAATGCCAGAGACAGTGGTCATGTGTTCATCAAAACCTTACTTGTCTGCAATTTTTTTGTGCTTATCTACAACTCAGTATCTCTGAGTTGATGAGTAGTAATCTAAGCCTTTCATAACATTGTCATTATTCCATCCTTGATTTTCCATTGTTTGACTTGACAAGAAAGAATTAACATAAAATTCAAGGAACAAAATTATACAATAAACTGTCTAAGGAGCTTAGAGAGATTATTAAAACAGATTTAAAATGGCACTTAAAAAGCACCAGTTTAGTAGTACAGTCTCCATAGTGAAAGATTACTTTGTGTTATATGAGCAACAAGTGGACAATATAACACCTCTGGCATTTCACAAACTTTTAAATCAGCTATAATACTTGTTTTCTTTCTTTCCTCTGATAAATTATAAACAAATGCTCTGCAAGAGACAACGGTAACATCTTATTATCTTTCTGAATTCGACCTCACACACACTATGGGAAGATACTGACTCAGTTCACCAGGTAGAGAAACAGAGAAGCTGCAGCACACAAAATGGAGACGCGACATCACCGTGGTGCTTATGTCAGTTTATAGCATGTGAAGTGATGGTTGTTAAAAAACAGATTAACAAGTTAGCACGTTATGTCTTTGCAATAATGTATGATGTCTGCTCCAAAAATTCCCAAACATCCATAAATGGTGTGGTGGAGCAAAATGCTGTTGGCATCCCGGCACACACGTGTTTAACATGTAACTGTCAGAAGTTTCATTGTTATATGTATGTCTGTCTGTTACTGTTCAGTACTGTATTGAGTAGAATGTTGTGACTGACAGTTAGCAAATTTCGAGATGGCAGAATTAGAGGATCAACATGTCTGCTCTAAATTTTGTGTGAAACTCAAGAAGACCTTTACAGACACACACCAAATGATGCAGGAAGCCTATGGTGATGAGTGCTTCAGCCATACTCCGTGTTACGAATGGTTCACATTGTTTAAAAATGGCCAGACAGAAGTTAATGATGACCCTCATTCAGGATACCCTTCAACGTCTATCTTCAAACGCCCATGTCAGAAACATCCACAAAACTGTGCGTTCCAATCGAAGACTAACTGTCCGAGAGACTGCAGAGGAATCTAACAGTTGGATTATGTCCTGAAATCCTGACACAGCATCTTGGAATGTATTGAGTTGCAACCTAAGTTAGTTCCACAACTCACGAGTAAGACCAGAGAGTCCTTCGCCTCACAAATCTGTGACAAGCTTTTGGATTGCACAAATGATAACACCATGGTCCTTAAGAGAATCATAACTCTGATGCGATGTGGGTCTACAGTTATTATGTTAAGACCAAGGTTCAGTCTTCACAATGGGTGTGGAAATTCCTCCAAGACCAAAAAATGTTCGTTAGGTCAGGTCAACTGTCAAAGTCATTTCTTTGACTTTGAAGGATTAGTTAGTCATGAATTTGTGCCACAAGGACAAACTGTAAACCGATGGTACTATCAGGACGTGTTACGATGCCTGCAAGAAAATGTGAATGAAATGGTCTGAAATGAGGTGAGGTAATTAATGGCTCTTGCATCATAATAACACACCCATACATTCATTCCCTGCTGGTGCATGACTACTCCCCAAAGAATGAAATCACTGTGCTGAATTATCCTCCATACTCTCCATACCTGGCTCCTGTGTACTTTTTATTTCCAAAGTTTAAAAACCCATTGAAAGGATGAAGATTTGCAATGACAGATGAGATAAAAGAAATTTTGCAGACAGTGCTTTGCGCAATCCAGGGAGAGGCGTACTGAGACTATTTCCAGAAGTGGATTGACATTGGGAGTGGTGTATCAATTGGGGAGGAGAGTATTTCGAAGGATACCAAGCACAGTTAATTTAATGGTAAGTGTTAAAAAATTTTGTGGACAAAATTCCAGAACTTTTTGAACAGACCTTGTACAAACAAAACAGCATTGTACACTAGGGATAAACCAAGCTAGGCTGTGCTGGTTGTAGCAGATTGGCATTGTACTTGACAGGCTCTAATATCCTATCAGCCATCCTGGCTTAGGTTTTCTTGTTTCTCTGAATTACTTCAAGCAAATGCAGAAATGGTTCTTACTTTAGGGCCACAGTCACCTGCAGATTCAGCTTTGCCAAACTAGACCACTAAGTATGCAAATGACTGACTACACAGAATACAATATTAGGTGGAAAAATATCAATGATAAGATTTGTTGATGATACTGCTATCATCAGTGGAAGTGCAGAAGAATGGGTACATTTACTGAAGAGTAGAGAAGGGAACAGAATATGGGCCGTGAGAAAAACCAAAGAAAGATGAAACTGACAAGGATACTGGAAATGTGACTAGCAATAAAATTAACACCAAAATTGGGGACTGTGAAGTAGACGAAGTGTTCGAATTCTGCTTCTTTGGAAGCAATATGGCACAACATACTAAGCAAATACAACACAAAAAGCAGACAAGCATGGGCAAAGAGGGCATTCCTGGACAGAAAATTTTGCTTAATTTGAGGAAGAAATTTCTGAAAGTGTACATTTGGAGCACAACATTGCATGGAAGTGGATCATGGACTGTTTAGGATTTCAAGAAGAGAGACTAAGTCTGAGATGATGTGCTACTTAAGGGTGCTGAAAATTAAGTGGCGTGATAAGAAATAAAGGGAGTTCTCTGCACAATTGGTGAGGATAGAAATTATGGAAAACATCAAGAAAAAGGTACAATACGATAGGACATGTGTTAAGACTTTAGGGAATAACTTCCATTGTACTAGAAGGCACTGTGCAAGAATAATGAGACAAAGATATCCAACAAATAATTGATGACATTAGGTCTCTACTGCTACCACCACCACCACCACCACCACCACCACCACCACCACCAGTAGTAGTAGTAGTAGTAGTAGTATAAGACAAACTTGAGAGGTTCATATTTTGTAAGCTTAATTTGCATTCTGATTCCATATTTATCTTAAACATGTGATATAACAATATAAACCTACATATACAGGGTGAGCACAAAGTCTTGCCCTGATTATAAAAAATTTATAACAGAATAACCATTTGACATAGTAAGTTACATTTAATGCCATTAAATAGGTTAGTATTACTAGTTATTGTGACCAACAGATGGCACTAGTGCTCCACAACACCGACAGAGTCTGTTAGGTCATGCTAGTTGCTGGCGAAATGGCATCTAAGCAGGAGAAAGCGCAATGTGTGCTTTGGTTTCACAAAATGAAATCGCTCATCACTATTCAGCATCAATTTTGGGCTTCTTATGGATGCAGCCCTCCTGCTGTTAAATCACTAAAGCGAAGGTATGCAAAGTTTAACGAAACAGGCAGTGTTGTTGATCGTCCTCAAAGTGGTAGGCCTCATGTGATGCAACTGTTACTGTGTTCAGCAATCATTTCAATCGAGTCTGTTTAAATCAACTCATCAAGCAACATGTGAACTTCAAATACTGCAGGCAAGTGTGGTGAAGATTCTTCATGAAAGGCTTATATTACATGCTGACAAAGTGCAAATTGTGCATGCCTTGCAACCAAATGGTTTGCTGACACATGCTGAATTTGCAACTGAGATTCTCAACAGGATTGATGGTGCTAACAATTACTTAAACTACGTATGTTTTACCAATTAATCCACATTTAACTTCAGTGGGGTTGTAAATACGCATAATGTCCTTATGTGGGGGTTCAGAGTCTCCACATGCTACTGTACAGTTACAGCGAGACAGCAAAAAAGTGAATGTTTGGTGCAGCTTCATGCATAACAAGGTTTTTGGACCATTTTTCTTTGCGGAAAAGTCCATTACCACTAACATTTACTTAGATGTTTTGCAACAGATCATTGCCCCACAATTAGAAGAATATCAGCCATGGATACTTTTCCAGCAAGACGGAATATATCCAGGGAAATGGCATGGACATGTAGGTTCAGTTGTATGGCTACTGTGTTCACCTGACCTAAATTCCATGGATTTCTTCCTGTGGGGACACCTGAAGAAGCTTTGAGCATCTGTTGTTCTGCGGACAACATACTGCGTTGTGAAGGTCATGCAGCCATTAATATGGACATTACTATTGTCACTGGTTGCTAATGTGCAACACCTGAGCATTCAAATTAAATATAGTATAAATGACAAGTAGATTTGTTATTGTACTATGCTATCATGTATAGCATCTCAAAATTGATATGGTTTTTGTAGTTATTCTGTCCTATGACAGGTCATTTGTTTTGACTGTATTTCTTATTTGTCTAACAATGTATTTGTTACATTCAGCATTAAAAATCTGGGATACACGTGACCTAAGAAACAGTGTATATTACAGAATGAAATGTCAGAATGAAATCAGCAAAAACAAAAAATTCGCCCCAACCCATGATCGAACCCACGACCTCCTACATGCTAACCCAAAACTATATCCACTGCACCTACTGCACAGCACAACTAACATGTGCTTACAGAGGTAGTTACCATACATGTGGTTGCAGTGTTGACAGATTTCCACTCTTTAATGTCATTTTTCTGCCAGATGTACTCACCAGACCAAATTCTGAGAGACCTTTTATCACTGGCATGTGAGGAGTTACTCTGTGAAGCCCAAGTGTGCGAATTTCGCTTCACCCAGTATATGTGCCTTACGCTACCTAACTTGTACACCGCTATACCAATAATGAATTTCCAGCATTCCATTATTATTCTAATAAAAATTATAGATGTATTAAATGTCTACAGAGCTTCTCAAATGCCTTTATTGCTAAGAAAACTCACAAATAACAGCTGGACACAGATACCACAGTTCATACACTGATAGTGGAAACTTTATGATACTGTGTGTGTGTGTGTGTGGGGGGGGGGGGGGGGGTGTCATAAAGATGACAATATTCTTTAACTGTAACACATTATACAGTACTCGTATAGGCATACAAATGTTTTGCACGTGCAGTCGTAAAGTAAACATTAGTACACTTGTGTTCTTCATAAAACTGAGTCATTTCTAATATCATTCTATGGAGTGGAACACAGAATGTTAGATCCTTTACCCAGGTAGGTAGTTAAAAAAATTTATGAAGGGAAATGGATATGTTGACATTGGATACAGCCATTTTAACTTCTGAATTTTATTGCTTGGAAGTTCTGTAAACTATGCATAATTCAGGTGAAACGAATACAGTACAAGGTAGAAGAAGACAAATGGGAAGCTTTGAGAGATGAAATAGTGAAGGCAGCAGACGATCAAATAGTTAAATGACTAGGCACAGTAGAACTCCGTGGGTATCACAGTGAACATTGCATTTAATTGATAAAAGATTAAAATTTAAAAATGCAACAAATGAAGCAGACAAAAGGGAATCCAAATGACTAGAAAGAGAGATTGACAGGAAGTGGAAAATGGCTTAGCTGGCATGTCTAGAGAACTAGTGTAATCATTATAAGCATGTATAATTAGGGGCAATACAGACACCACCTACAATAAAGTTAAGGAGGCCTGCTGGGTAAAACAGAAGGCACTCTGTGAATGTGAAGAGCACAGATGAGAAAGCAGTACCATTCACAGAAGGGGAAGGAGGAAGGAATGTGTATAGGGGCTCTACAACGGAAGTGGACTTCTAGGCAAAATTATAGAAAGAGGAGCGGAACTATTTGAAGATGGAATGGGAGATATGATACTGAAAGAGGAATTTGACAAAGCACTGAAGGAACTAAGCCAAAGCAAGGTCAGCTAGAATACACAACATTTTCTCAGAACTACTGATATCCTTGGGAGAGCCAGCCTCCTCAAATTACTGTAACAGATGTATAAGGTGCACGGATGGGATAGGGGAAATACCCACATATTTCAATATGGCTGAAAGAATTCCAATTCAACAGGAAGCAGGTGCTGACAGGTATGAATATTACCAAACTATCTATTTAGTAAGTCTTAGTTGCAAAATCCCTACACAAATTATTTACAGAAGAATGGAAAAAAACTAGTAAATGAAATGCTGGATCATTTGAGACAATACCAATATTATGACCTATCTCAGAATAGCATTTGTGGACTTACAGAAAGCTTTTGACAATGTTAACTGGAGTACACTCTTTGAAATTATGATGACAACAGGGGTGAAAGACAAGGAGCGAAAGGTTACACAAAACATCCACAGAAACTAGAATACTGTTTTAAGAGACTACAGACATGAAATAGGAACAATGAATGAGAAGGGAGTGAGACAGGGTTGCAGCCTATCCACAACATTCAATCTGTACACTGAGCAAGCAGTACAGGAAGACAAAGGAAAAATTGATAAGTAAATGGAGAAGAAATATAAACTAAGGTTTGCATATGGCATAATCCTGTCAGAACAAATTACTCTGAGGTGCTGTTGAACAGAATGGGCAGTGTCTTGAAAGGAGGATATAAGAGGAAGTAACAAGAGCAAAATGAGGATAATGACATGTAGACGAATTAAATCAGGCAATAGAATAAATTTTCTCTCTACAGCAGAGTGTGCGCTGATATGAAACTTCCTGGCAGATTAAAACTGTGTGCCAGACGGAGACACGAACTCGGGACCTTTGCCTTTTGCGGGCAAGTGCCCTACCAACTGAGCTACCCAAGCACGACTCACAGCTTTAATTCCGCCAGTACTTCGTCTCCTACCTTCCAAACTTCACAAAAGCTCTCCAGCGAATCTTGCAGAACTAGCACTCCTGGAAGAAACACTTACAGCGCACACTCCCCTGTAGAGTGAAAATTTCATTCTAGAAACACACCCCTGGCTGTGGTTAAGCCATGTCTCCACAATATCCTTTCACCCAGTGAGTCGTGCTTGGGTAGTTCAGTTGGTAGAGCACTTGCCCACAAAAGGCAAAGATCCCGAGTTCGAGTATCGGTCCGGCACACAGTTTTAATCTGCCAGGAAGTTTTAACTCAGGCAATGCTGAGGGAATTAGATTAGGAAATGAGACATTAAAAGTAGTAGGTGAGATTTGCTATTTGGGCAGTAAAATAACTGATTGTGGCCAAAGTAGAGAGGACTAACAACAGCTAGAAAAACCATTTCTGAGGAAGAGAAATTTGCAAACAATGAAAATAAATTTAAGTATAAGAAGTCTTTTCTGAAGGTTTTTATCTTGAACACTTGTCTATGGTAGTGACGTATAGACAATAAACAGTTCAGACAAGAAGAGAAAGGAGGCTTTTGAAATGTGGTGTTATAGAAGAAATCTGAAGATTAGATGGGTAGATGGCATAACTAATGAGGTAGTACAGAATAGAATATGGTAGAAGAGAAATTCATGGTGTAATTTGAATAGAGGAAGGGGATCAATTGATAGGACACATTCTGAGACACGGAGAAATTGTCAATTTAGCATTGAAGGGAAGTGTGGGAGGTAAAAATTAGAGAGAGAGAGAGAGAGAGAGGGAGAGAGAGAGAGAGAGAGAGAGAGAGAGAGAGAGAGAGAGAGAGAGAATTATTGTAACCAGGTTCAAATACATGCCAGTTGCCTTAGTTATTTGGAAGTGAAGAGGCTTGCAAAGGATAGAGTAGCATGAAGAGTTCCATCACCCGAGTCTCTGCATGGCATCATTGCATTTAGTGACAAGCATCAAAAAGGTTTAATGGGATTGATTCTAGCAGCAGCAGTAGCAGCAGCAGCAGGAGGAGACAGAAGAATGTCATTTTCTGAGAATATTTTTCTCAAGTGAAACAATGGTCTAAGATTAAAACTGCTTAACATTAGCAGTTACACAGATTACAGGACTGTGGCACCTTCTTCATGTCACCCAAAAACTAATAGGAATTATTCCAACTGACTGAAGTGTCACATGCTAATAAATACTTCATTAAAGAATTAACATTTGTAGGTGACAGTGTTCCTACCTTTACTAGGCTACTTGAAGGACTGTTTCTAAGGCTTTCACTATTTGAAAATATGGATTGGTGGAATGGTTTATGACGATAAGCAGTCCCGTTTCAAAACTGGAACTGTACTAGATCCTCAGTCTGGTTACACCAAGCTCCAGTTCAAAATGTACTGATAAAGTAAGTATTATAGGCCTACATCTGGGCTATTACCTTTTTGACATAAAGTAGAAGTTATTAATATGGTGATAGTTTACAGTAATACACCCATCATTGAGAGGCAACATATTGCCCTTACAGAATTTAAGCAAGTCAAGTTTCAGAGGAACATATTTCATGGAACTTTAGTTCTCCCCTGATTAAAGTATACTATTCTTTGGGGATCTGAGTGGAAAGAAGGAGCATGTGTCACAACAGGATCTACTAAGTGTTTCGCTGCAGGAGGCTGCATCCAGTAACACTTTCCCTTTTGGCTATATTACAGTCTCCGTCAACAGATAAGAAGTTAAATGCTGATTCCCTTAAATATGAGCTGGTTGTTTCTATTTGTGATGCTGTGCTTTGAAGATGGGGTCCTACTGTATAATTTACCTAAGAGGGAGAAAGATGTTAAAATCTATAGCTCAAACAGCAATGATGAATTCCTAAAAATAGAGTGTTTGTGGAACACAAGTGAGAAGTTCTCCCTTTATTCAAGACCATCTAGTGACTTATTGACAAGATTAAGGTAAGATTAAACATGGCACGTTACAATGATGTGCGAAAACATTACGACCCCGTGCTTAATTGGAACAAAACACAACCACAATTTTGCATGGTGTGGATTCAAACAGTCCTTGACAGCTAGTCAGAGGTATGTGGCAGCAGATGTGCATGCGCAGGGCACGCAATTCACAAATTACAGAGCAATGGTTTGTGGGTGTAGAGCTGATGCCCAATAATGTCACACATGTATTTCATTGGGTAAAGACTAGGCGAGTTCTGGTGGCCAAAATATCAATCTATGAGTTCACTACCACGCTCCTCAACCACTGTAGCACATTATGGGCTTCTGACACTTATCTATCGTAAGCTAAGGTGCCATTGCCATCCAGGAAGACATCAAGGATGAACATATGCAGGTGGTCTGCAACATTCACATGATCCATAGCTGTCACGGTGCCTTCGATTACTAATACAGGTCCCATGGAAGCCCAGATGAATGTCCCACATACTAATCTAATGCCCCCACCAGTCTGTGTCTGTGGTGCAGTGCCTGTTTCGAGCAAGTGTTTGCCTGGATGATGGCACATCCAGACACGAATATTGTTCTGGTGTAATAAGGAATCCGATTCATCCAACCTGCGGGGTTACCAGCACATTTCGGCCGGCATTTCCAAGGCACTACCTAGCCAAAGATGCCGTCATCTCATCCTGACGCAGCTAGACCATAGCTGCTCTCCGCCTCCGCGATTGTGGAAAACAGCACACCGCGCGGCCACTTCCGCTGACGTGGAGCTCAGCACGGTGCGCCACCCTTAAGCCGTCGGCACACGGACCGTGCATCCGAACGTCAAGCGTTGAGCGTGACGAGTTTCTGACGTCATAGCATGGAATAGCATGTTCGGGAGTCTTTCCGAATGGGCAGAGCAATATCTGGCATGTCAGGTATTCTGAGCGTGCGTCTGAGCTTGACCAATGAAATGGCACAACGCCACCTACGTCACGTGCACGCCATCTCCCTTCAGTACAGTGTTGTGAGGCGCCATATTGGCATTCATTTCAAGCCTATATGTATACATGCCGTTTCTTAGGACCAGCAAACTGAGAATCACTGGAAAACCCGTTGGTAACTGTGTGATTCGTTCCAATAAAATAATGAGAAACATCATATTCGCGGCAAAAGAATTATTGTAACTTGTGTAATATGAGAGTAGGCTATTTGAAGGCAGCGACACACTGAAGATCCACCCAAAACGCATTGTTCTTGGTACAATTTGTTATAATTAAATTTCAATTAGTAATAGATCTACGATTAAGATTTTAGCATGGGGTAACATAAATATAATTAGACAAAGTGCGTGATGTTGGTGTAGCATAATGAGTAGCAAAATAAACGAGTAAAGAGTTGTTTGTTGGGGTGGAGTTTCTCGTCTTGACACTTCCGAACTATTTTTCCTAACATTCGCGTTTTTATTAGGTTCTCATACTTTATTATTAGTTTAATATAAGTATATACTACAATATTTGATGTTATCTACATATAGGATTACCTTTTTTTTGAGGGGTGACTTCGTTCAATTGGCTTAATCTACAGGACAGCTTGCACTACTTGTTTATGATATTGCCGGCTGGAGTCGCCGAGCGGTTCTAGGCGCTTTAGTCTGGGGCCGTGCGACCGCTACGGTCGAAGGTTCGAATCCTGCCTCGGGCATGGATGTGTGTGATGCCCTTAGGTTAGTTAGGTTTAAGTAGTTCTAAGTTCTAGGGGACTGATGGCCTCAGATGTTAAGTCCCATAGTGCTCAGAATCATTTGAACCATTTATAAAGCTATTTTGCTACTTTTTCTTTTAGGTTCGTAATTCATATGTTGGAAAGATTCTGTTACTGGGTAGGAACAGTGATCAAGTAAGACTGACTTTGGGGTTTACTAAAATGTGGGAATGATGAAATAATGTTTATCTTATGCAGAGAAGTATTCCAAATTTGTACTGCACTGTTTGTAATGGAACTTTTATCAGCCTGTGCCCTTATTGATTGGACATGGTACTTTCTTTTTCGTGGACGATGCAGGAAAATCTGCGTTTTAATAGAGCTAACGCGGGAATTTTACGAGCGCCCGTTTAGTTAACAATGTGATTTACGAACTAGAAACATCTCTCAACTGCCGCTGGAGTGCGTTACGATCGCGTATACCACGTTGAGGCCCACGTACTCTTTGCACGAGTCGCACCGTTCCTGAGCGTTCAGCAGCATGTAGAACTTGGCACACTCAACGTTAACGTTCGACAGCATGGTACGTGTGCCACGAATATTATGTTTCTCATTAATTTATTGCAACGAATAACACTGTTTTTCCCGTGATTCTCAATTTGCTGGTGCTCAGAAACGGCATATATACTTATAGGCTTGAAATGAATGCCAATATGACGCCTCACAACTCTGTACTGAAGGGAGACGGCATGCGTTTGACGTAGGTGGCGTTTTGCCATCTCATTGGTCAACGCTCAGACGCACTCTCAGAATATCTGACATGCCAGATATTGCACTGCACGTTAGGTAAGACTCCCGAACGTGCTATTCCACGCTATGACGTCAGAAACTCGGCACGCTCAACGCTGAACGTTCGGATGCACGGTCCGTGTGCCGACGGCTCCAGACTCGCCAATCCAGCCGGAAGCATTAAGACCTAATTCACACAGGAATGGCGCTGACATCTGGCGGGATCACGTCCGTTAAGTCGTCGGCAGACAGATCGTGCGTTTGAACGTCAACGTTGAGCGAGCGAGTTCAACTCACTGCTGAACGCTCAGAAACTATGCGACGTGTACATACCATATGATTAGATTAGATTAGTACTTGTTCCACAGATCATGAATCTACATCCGTACTCCGCAAGCCACCTGACGGTGTGTGGTGGAGGGTACCCTGAGTACCTCTATCGGTTCTCCCTTCTATTCCAGTCTCGTATTGTACGTGGAAAGAAGGATTGTCGGTATGCTTCTGTGTGGGCTCTAATCTCTCTGATTTTATCCTCATGGTCTCTTCGCGAGATATACGTAGGAGGGAGCAATATACTGCTTGACTCTTCGGTGAAGGTATGTTCTCGAAACTTTAACAAAAGCCCGTACCGAGCTACTGAGCGTCTCTCCTGCAGAGTCTTCCACTGGAGTTTATCTATCATCTCCGTAACGCTTTCGCAATTACTAAATGATCCTGTAACGAAGCGCGCTGCTCTCCGTTGGATCTTCTCTATCTCTTCTATCAACCCTACCTGGTGCGGATCCCACACTGCTGAGCAGTATTCAAGCATTGGGCGAACAAGCGTACTGTAACCTACTTCCTTTGTTGTCGGATTGCATTTCCTTAGGATTCTTCCAATGAATCTCAGTCTGGCATCTGCTTTACCGACGATCAACTTCATATGATCATTCCATTTTAAATCACTCCTAATGCGTACTCCCAGATAATTTATGGAATTAACTGCTTCCAGTTGCTGACCTGCTATTTTGTAGCTAAATGATAAGGGACCTATCTTTCTATGTATTCGCATCACATTACACTTCGCTACATTGAGATTCAATTGCCATTCCGTGCACCATGCGTCAATTCGCTGCAGATCCTCCTGCATTTCAGTACAATTTTCCATTGGTGCAACCTCTCGATACACCACAGCATCATCTGCAAAAAGCCTCAGTGAACTTCCGATGTCATCCACCAGGTCATTTATGTATATTGTGAATAGCAACGGTCCTATGACACTCCCCTGCGGCACACCTGAAATCACTCTTACTTCGGAAGACTTCTCTCCATTGAGAATGACGTGCTGCGTTCTGTTATCTAGGAACTCCTCAATCCAATCACACAATTGATCTGATAGTCCGTATGCTCTTACTTTGTTCATTAAACGACTGTGGGGAACTGTGTCAATTTCAGTAAATTAGCTACCACATCTATTTTCATTCTCTGCTTTCGTATGGCATCATATTCTGGTGTAACTCATCATTGAGTAAAAGTGTGTTCATTGCACAAAAGCGTGTAATCAGAATAATTGCTGGAGCTCATCCAAGACCATCCTGCAGACACTTATTTAAAGAGCTAGGGATCTTCACTGTAGCCTCACAATAAATAAATAAATAAATATATTTATTCACTTATGAAATTTGTTATTAACAATCCCAACGAATTCAAAAGCAATAGCAGTGTAAATGGATACAACACTAGGAGAAAGGATGATCTTCACTACTCAAGGTTAAATCTAACTTTGGCTCAGAAGGGGGTAAATACGACACTTCGTAATGATGTCGTGTCTATACAAGATATTACATTACACAAAATATTACATGACAATATTTTTAATTTTTTGTGAGGGTTGGGGAAATTACCCACTTACTATATCAAAAAATTCATCTAATGAGTAGAAGTAGTTGCCATTAAGAAATTCTTTTAATTTCTTCTTAAATGCTATATGGCTATCTGTCAGACTTTTGATGCTATTAGGTAAGTGACCAAAGACTTTTGTGACAATAATTTACCCCCTTCTGAGCCAAAGTTAGATTTAACCTTGAGTAGTGAAGATCATCCTTTCTCCTAGTGTTGTATCCATTTACACTGCTATTGCTTTTGAATTCGTTGGGATTGTTAATAACAAATTTCATAAGTGAATAAATATATTTATTTATTTATTTATTGTGAGGCTACAGTGAAGATCCCTAGCTCTTTAAATAAGTGTCTGCAGGATGGTCTTGGATGAGCTCCAGCAATTATTCTGATTACACGCTTTTGTGCAATGAACACACTTTTACTCAATGATGAGTTACCCCAGAATATGATGCCATACGAAAGCAGAGAATGAAAATAGATGTGGTAGCTAATTTACTGAAATGTCTATCACCAAAATTTGCAATGACCCTAATAGCATAAGTAGCTGAACTTCAACGTTTCAGCAGATCCTCAGTGCGTTTTTTCCAGTTCAACCCCTCATCAATGCATACACCTAGAAATTTTGATTATTCTACCTTAGCTACCGATTTCTGATCGAAGTCTATATTTATTAATGGTGTCATTCCATTTACTGTGTGGAACTGTATATACTGTGTTTTGTCAAAGTTTAATGAGAGCCCATTTCCAGAGAAACACTTAATGATTTTCTGAAAAACATCGTTTACAATTTCACCAGTTAATTCTTGTCTGTTGGGTGTGATAGCTATACTTGTGTCATCGGCAGAAAGTACCAGCTTTGCATCTTCGTGAATATAGAACGGCAAGTCAGTAATATATATATTAAGAACAGCAGAGGACACAAGACCGAACCTTGCAGCACCCCATTCTTGATTGTTCCCCAGTTTGAGAAATCACCAGTTTTTTGCATATTATGTGAACTGCGTATTTCAACTTTCTGCACTCTTCCAGTCAGATATGATTTAAACCATTTGAGCAATGTCTCATTCATAAAACAGTACTTAAGCTTATCTAGAAGTATTCCATGATTTACAGTAAAAAGGCTTTGATAGATCACAAAAAATCTCAACAGGTGACTCCCGCTTACTCAGAGCATTTAATGTCATTAGCGAAAGTATATATAGCATTTTCCGTTGAAAAACCCTTCTGGAAACCAAACTGACATTTTGTTAAAACTTTATTTTTACATGTGGGCCCCAACGTGGTATACGCGATCGCTGTATCTGGCTCGTAAATCACAAAATTCCTGTATTTGCTCCGTTAAAACGTATCCCCTGACTTATGGTACTCAGGCTGTTCTGTTTGTAGTATACGTGAATAAAAAATTCAATATCCGTGAAAGGCAGAAAAGGAAGTACCATGTACAGTCAACATGGACACCGACTTGTAAAAATTTCGTTACTAATAGTAAGATAAAAATTTCGTTACTAATAGTAAGATAAAAATTCACAATAGTTCTTCACACGAGGTACAAAATTATTTCATAATCCGTATCTTTTACTAAAACCTGAAGTTTATTCTTACTTGATCATTGTTCCAATTCAGTATCAGAATCCTTACATCATATGAAACACAGAACTTGAAAGAAGAATGGCAAAATATCTTGTTGCAAGTAGTACAAGCTGCCCTGTAGATGAAGCTAACCGAACATACTCACTCCACAAAATGAGCGCACTTATATTTACGTAACATCGAATATTATAGTATATACTTATATTAAACTAATAAAGTATCAGAACCAATTAAAAACGTGAAACAGAAATTCAATTATTAGTTGTACAAAGAACAATGGGTTTATGATTGATTTTCAATGTGCCATTGCCTGCAAGCGGGATATTCTCATAATACGGTAAGCAAATTACAATAATTTCTCGTCAATTTATTACAACGAATCATACAATTAACGACAAGGTCCTCCATTTCCTGGTGCTGAGAAACGGCCTATATAAATACAGGCTTCAACTCAAAGCACCTCTGTACTGGGGGGAGATGGCGTGCATGTGACGTAGGTGGCATTCTGCCATCTCATTGGGTCAACGTTCAAACGCACGTTCATAATGACTCCCCAACCTTCTATACCTTGCTATGACATCAGAAATTCGCCACGCTCAACGCTCGACTGCAGGGTTGATGTGCCGACGGCTTCAGTCGCCGAAGAGAAGCGTGGCTGCTGATATGGAGTATGCGATGTGCCTCAAAAAATTGTTTTATATAGGTAAAGCAATGCTACATTCGTCACTGTACACAGTTTTTCAGCAAACCTTTTACTTTTAGCGTAAAAAATTAAAAAACACTGAGGATTCGGGCGTGTTCTCTGCTATGCAGTCTCTCACATTCGATTTTTTGGGAACTATTCGGGGAAAAAATCGGCATCTTATAGTCTGAAGTCACAATCTGACAGTGGACTGATTTTATTTTCGTTATTGCTGGAGTTACTGTGATGCTTCACAAGTAAATAAACCATCGAACCGTCTGTCTGTGTGTTATTGCTGGAGTTACTGTGATGCTTCACAAGTAAATAAACCATCGAGCTCTCTCTCTCTGTGTGTGTGTGTGTGTGTGTGTGTGTGTGTGTGTGTGTGTGTTTGTGTGTGTGTGTGTTTGTGTGTGTGTGTGTTTGTGTGTGTGTGTGTGTGTGTGTGTGTGTGTGTGTGTGTGTGTGTGTGTGTGTGTGTGTGTGTGTGTGTTTGTGTTCCAGTGGAAGGAGAGCAATACCTCTTTCCAGTCCCGAGTAAACAAATGTTTATTGCAGTACAACTCTGCAGTAGCAGAGAATACGGAAAAATTTAACACTATTCCTGTGGCAATTAACCTACACATGTACAATCAGCATTGCATTTTCTGTCCTCAGTCAATGGGCTTTACCGGACAGACGAGCAAATCCATATGTGGTTGGTACTTGCCAGCAGCAACTGTTTCCCGGCTGGGATATATCGTTGTGTGTCAAGTAAGGCTTTCTTCTTGGCACTTTTTACTCTTAGAATTTCACCATAGAGGATAGGGATTTTATCGAGTGGTTGATTTATTTTTCCAGCACCTCATGGCTTCTTTGCAATGCTTTGACAAACCCACGGTTGCTGGATGTCATTCACTTTCCCTCCCTTAGTGTAGCAGGGTTATCAGATGTAATGTGTAGTCAGAAATGCTCAGTTACTTTGAATGAGCCCCAGTGCAACCCGTCGTCTAGTTCACTAAGATCCCTGAAATCATCTGGTCCCATTTTGCACTTCCGGGTGAAACGATATTTTATTCCTCTCCATAAGGGCAAAATCTCTATCGCAAGGCAGGAAACTACGCCCTGTAACGAGGAATTTCTTGTCTACAGCCGTGAAAGATTTACGAATGATCAGATTTTGGAAAAGTGCCGTAATATTTTGAATATCTGAAACAAAATCAGCAATGTTAAGGCATGCGTCTAAATGGTACGAAAAATTGGAACTACGGTCAAAACATTGCAATTTCGTTGCTTCTATCTGAATGCTGTCCTTCACTTTATCTAACGCGGTGTAGAATCAATTGAAAAATTCTGTAAAAATGCTGGAAACCTATATACATGTTCAGTTCTTACATTACGTAGAATGTATCGTATTTTTCCCTTTTTTTTCAACCATAACGAGTGTCAATGTTTTCGTCTGACGAAGACGATATAACATGATCTATTTGTCGCGCGCCTCTCTCACAGCGCCACTTCAGTGTGTATTGCTGAAGTCCCGTCCGCGCCGCGTCCCTGACTAGACGCCTGCATACTTCCGCGCCATGCCATTTGTGTTCTCAGGCTCTTACCACTTGCCAGCCAGTAGACGCAGTCCTTTCCGCAGTCGTTTCAAGACTCGGCAAATTCTTTATTCAAGACAATCTTAAGTCTTCCAGCTCCACAGCATACTCCACATAAAAGAGTAAAGGACAAGAAAGGAGTCACTCTACGTAAACACTCTCCAAATACAGGGTCGCGCACATAATGCGTTACCATTTTGTTTTCTAATATAAACTTTATTTTCAATACAATCTGAAAGGAACATATACTACAATGAAGAGCTATCCATGGATGATTTGTTCTAATTCAGCACATGCTCAATATGTCCATTTCGTTTCCTAACTCCCTTCAAACGAACACTGAAGTTAGTGATTACCCTATGGCACATGTCTTCCGTAATTTCACTGCAAGCTTGAACAATAAGTCTTCTGAGCTCCATTTAACCACGCGGACGTTTCGGGAAATTTTTTTCCTTTAGGTACCCCCAAAGAAAAAAGTAACATGGATTGAGGTCTGGATTATTGGGGGCCAATTTTGTCCGTCATTGAAGCGACCTGGAAACCTGAGTGAAATGATCCGCATGTCGAAGTGCTCGTGTAATAACTCCAACACAGTGTTTGTAGTATGTGGCCTTGCTCCAGCTTGCATGAACCACCTCGCGTTGAAGGGCAAGGCAGTAGCAAGAAGCTGTGGAATGAAGCTATTGCGAATCATGCTCAAATAACGCTCGCTGGTCACAGTTTCTTCAAAGAAAAAGGATCCAACAAGTCCGTGATTGGAAATTGCTGCCCACGCTGTAATCCTCTGAGCATAATGTTGTCGTTCATGAAGCGCTTGTGGATTTTCAGTGGCCCAAAAGCGTACATTTTGTTTGTTAACCACACCGTCTAAATAAAAATGCGCCTCGTCTGAAAACCAAACGTTGTTGAGAGTTTCTTCCCTATCCTCCGCCCACTGAGCAAATAAAGAGTCTGCTGCTTGTGTTTTTCAGTGAGCTTCTGTGCACAGGTCATCTTAATCTATGGGTACATATTGAGGTCACTTAAGAATGCGTTGAACGGAGCGTCTGGATATTCCCAGTTGTACTGCTTCCTTTCTACACGATTTTCCGGGACTTCTCTGAAGTGCAACTCGAACCGCTTCAATATTCTCCGGCTAACAGACTTAGGCCGAGGTCGCTTCGCTTCCAATACTGATCCTTCCTGTACAAATTTATTGTACAAACTGTGGATGGTCGTCTTGCAAGGGACCCATCGTGTGTTAAACTGTTGTCGAAAACGCGTCTGAGTTACAACAAGGCTTTTCGTTTAATGAAAAGTAACAATTGCCGATCGTTGCTGTGTCGTCAGTCTTCCATTGTCAGCCATTGCTGCTTACTAGTCTCCTAGCGGCAGTATCGTGAATTACACGTCATTTCGTAATTCATTTGTTTTTCCAAGCTCTGCTTACTGCTGTAGAGATCCCAGCGGGATATATCGGCGTCGCTGTAAACGTTCCGATATGCAGCAATGCCTAGTCTTTCCTCAGCTGTGAGTAAAGGCAGAGAGAGAAACTGTGTTTGTCATAGCCAGCAGTGACAATTGCACGTCACTTCTCCACTGATTCACAGTCCAGTCTCTAGGAACCCATGTCCAATGCACACGTAATTGACTGTGTTGTCGGGACAACATAGAGACTTGTAGGGATTGTCTGCTGTGAAGCCCTGCGTTCAATAATGTGCACTGAACCATGGGTTCCAACGCACTTGTGCCTGCACCAGCATTGTACTCTTTGATCAGATAGCAGTCTACACTGCTTTACAGAGGGGCAAACCTTTGACCTCTACGATCTGTGATCAGGCGTTGATATCCAACACCTTGTCGCCTGCTCCTGGTTTTACCATCGTTCAATCACTTTGCATAAAGACCCACGACAGTAGCACGCAAACAGCCGACCAGCTTCGACTTTTTCGAGATGCTCGTTCCCAGGCGCCGAGCCGTAACAACCTGCTCTTTATCGAAGCTGCTTATGTTGTGGTTTTAGCCATCTGCGGCCCGTATCGTCGCTAGAATGTTTCCCCATTCGACTCCGAGTCTCATATACAGGATGATTATAACGGAATATTCAAAACGCTGTACAAAATAACACCACTAGTCAGAATAACGTCAAATTGCAACGGAAAATTATCGGAGAAGGGGGAAAATATATGACAGAAAAAATAGCGTGAAAATTGATCAATAGATGACGCAGTATGTGACAGAATACGTAAACTGAAACATCGATCAAGCGCACGACCCATTGAAGTTGGTATAACACGCCGGGTACACGGCTTTCCATCTCAATGCTGGATCGCGCTCCGCTCGTAAAACTGTATTACAAGACTGATGCCTGAGCACACGTTGCTCTGCAGAAGTTCCGGACATTGAAGGGTTTGAAAAAAGGCGTTTGTCCGATGACTGCCGTGGGACTGGAGAAAATGATTCGGAAATTCGAAAAGACAGGTTCTTTTGGTGTACAAACTGGTAGAGGAGAAAACGAACTGATTCGACGTCAGTGGAAGCAGTGGCAACAGCAATACAGGAGGGGACGAGTGATGGTGTGCAAACGTGTAGTGCACGCATAATTGTCCAAACATTGGACATACCCGCGAGCACAGTGCGTAAAATTCTACGAAATATCCTTCTTTGCTATCCACACACAAATTACCCACCTGCACGAATTGCTTCCTGTTGACCGACCAGCAAGATAGACCGTTGCTTTATAATTTCTTGCTCGCGTGGAAGTGGACAATGATTGGCCCTGGAAGATTTTGTCGACAGACTAAGCTCACTTCCATCTGACAGGATGTGGACAGTATATGTCAATATACACAATTGTCGAATGTGGGCAACGGAAAATCCATAGACACGTCAACTAGTAACATTTCATCCTGAAAAGGTCACTGTGTGATGCGAGTTTACGGCATCATTTATCATAGGGCCATATATTTTCGAAGACGCAGGTGCTTCCGGTCCTAAAGATGTCTTCAGTGTTCTGATTGTAAACTTAGCTGCATTGAAGGCACGCATTGGGCAACACATTCTAACTCGTTGCAGAGAACGGTGGACAGCTTAATCAACATGATTTTCACCAGTCATACGGAAATAAAATAACTATGATTTGATTGATGCTTTTTATGCGGTTTTTGGCATCAGGACAATTAAAAACCGATTATTCCCATCCGATGTGATATGACCTTACGTAACTAACAGTATCACACCTGTAAAACTATGCACACTGAGTAGTACAGTTTAACATCAAACGTACACCTTAGGCGTTGTTGTACGATTCATTTTGTAGTTGACCACTATTTAATTATGATGCTTACATCACCGTCTATTGCTATATTTTGTAACTATGTATTTTTCTTCTGCCATTCGTGTTCCCCTTCTCTGATAACATTCCATTGCAAATTGACATCATTCTGACCAGTAGTGTTATTTCTACAGCGGTTTGAAAGTTTAACTTTAATTATAATCGGCGTGTATTTTTCTTACTGCGCCACGTGCTCATGACGCCGCCACGTGGCATTCAGTCCCTGGGTAATGATCCTAATGTTTTCGCTGGTCAGGGAACGTTACAGTTTTCTGGTGACATGGCTGTGTGGCAGTGAAACGTGACTTTTGGCCTGTGACTAACTGACTCACCTATTCAAAACATATAGCTAATACCATCCATCGCATCTCACAAACTGGAGGACACTGGCGAAGACGTCTTCATATGGTGCGCCGACTAATTATTGGAGAAAGTCAATTCCCATTTTTAGAACGCAAGGCAATTTTTATTTTTTTCCTCTTTTTCAGAAAGACTATGTTCACGTCCATTTACAAAGGACATAGCGTTTCGGCATAACTGAGATTAGTAGAGATTCATTGCCAAGCAACCACTGGTGTGTGTGTGTGTGTGTGTGTGTGTGTGTGTGTGTGTGTGAGGGGAGTGGGATATAGTCGAGGTACTTATACTGTCACACAAACTGCTATTCATTCCAAACACGTGTTGCAGACGTCCGGGAAATGGTGACCAAATGCGGCAACTGTTTCGAGGGGCCTTCGGCACGGTATGCATGTCCTTGTTCCTGTCTACGGTTTTCTGCCAGTCTTCACATACATTCTAGCCTTCTAATGTAATCTGATTTCAGTCTCGGTTCTTAGGATGCAAATGCAAATATTTCTGTGCATGTCCAGTAAATTCGTAAAAATGTCAGAGCTGTGTTCCGAACAGTTTATTTGTTAAGGCGCAGCCAAATCCTGAAGATCTTGTAAAGAACTTGAGGTGGTGTGTGTGTGTGTGTGTGTGTGTGTGTGTGTGTGTGTGTGTGTGTGTGTGTGTGTGTGTGTGTGTGTTTGTTGTTATTCAGTTGTTTATCTTCAATTAGGCAAAATAAACACCTTTACAGAAGTTTTCAGTCCGGTCTGTGTGTTATCAAGAACTATAAGAACTATACGATGTTCACCATGGTAGACGAACCTTAATTTTGATCGGTGAATAGTTTCGAAATCAAAGCGGTAAGTGATTGCCCAAAATTTCAATTTGGGTGTTCGTAATACACGCTTGCAGTTACAGTAATACAGAAAATACTAAAAAGCAAGGAAACCTAGTGGTTTAAGGTAGTTCTGAAGGGGTCACAGGTTTCAACCTCCTACAATTTTCCCATTTCCACTATCGTTGGTCGACAGAAAGCTATTCACGATTACGATACCGGAAGTCAATAAATGCCTTAAAATAGGATTAACTTGACACCTTACGCATCAAAGCCAGCGTCTTTACTTGAACGAATCTGAAGGAAAAGTAAGATGCACGATTAATAAATAGTACGTACCAAATGGTTCAAATGGCTCTGAGCAGTATGCGACTTAACTGCTGTGGTCATCAGTCCCCTAGAACTTAGAACTACTTAAACCTAACTAACCTAAGGACATCACACACATCCATGCCCGAGGCAGGATTCGAAACTGCGACGTAGCGGTCGCGCGGTTCCAGACTGTAGCGCCTAGAACCGCTCGGCCACATCGGCCGGTAGTACGTATCAACTTGAAGTATTATACTAGTTAGTATCGTTTCCTACGTATTGTTACACTATATTGCATTACGAAAGTATAGCTGTTTTTCTTCATCGATAACCATACTTTCCAGCAATGAAGCCAAGGAAGCCCAACTGCTCGTTCAGTGAACAACTGCACACGGTGTTTTGATTAATCAGCGACATTAGCTCTTTGGACGCAAGAGGAAAAGTGAGATGCAACACGTATTTCTAGTTTCTCAATAAGTCACAGTGGACTTGGAGGTGTACAACTCCATTTAAAAAATGACAACCGTGAAAGAGCAGGCCCTGTAGCAGCGCCTATTTAAAAAAGCCGCAACGCCAGACTAGGAATATATTCACTCCTGTCTCTCACACCTGCTACAAGAATTGCTTTATCCGTCACTCAACCCAGCATCGCTTCTCACTACCTTTCTGTCATTTGGTGGTTGATTTTTGTGACAGTTGTGTTCTTGGAGGTAAGTAGCTACAAATCACACTAATTATTGGGTGGGGTGCCACTTCTTTTCATAGCACGACTCCTTTAGTTATCAGCTGTACCATTACAGCGTAGCGGTACATCGACGGTGCTCTACGCCGCGTTCTGTTGCTCTTCACGGCAATCCATCCTGGGCTTACATTTCAGCAAGATAATGTCCGCCCGCACACAGAGAGTTTCTACCTGCTTGTCTTCATGCTTTCCAAACGCTACCTTGGTTAGAAAGGTTGCAAGATATCTCCCCAATTAAGAACGTTTAGAGCATTATGGGCAGGGCCCTCCAACCAGCTCGGTATTTTGACGATTTGACGCGCCAATTGGACAGAATTTGGTACGATATTTCTCACGAGGCTGTCCAACAACTATCAGTCAACCCAATGCCAAATAACTGCACGCACAAGGATCTGAAGTGGACAAACACGTTATAGACTTGCTTAGTTTGTAAGGCCCTTTCTCTTTAATCACTCAACCAGTTTCTTTCTCGAAACTGTAATTATTTGCTCGTAATGCACCTCACATCTACCGATTTCTGTCCAATGCCGATAATTCCTTTGTGGTGCGACTCTTCTTTGGTCTTAAGAGTGTATATCTGGAATATAGAATACTTCTTCCGGCGACACGGTTCAGACGGACTTCGTAAAAAAATAAGTGATGTTCCAAGTGTCCTCGTGACAATGACAAGAAAACAAAACAGTTTTTGTCCATGCATGGCACTGGCATGTGGAGATTGTAGAAATTATGTTAGTCAAGACTGTCTGACGTTGGCCTTAAAATCGTGCACACTTTTTTGTAACAATGGGGTTCCTGTCTATGATAATTTGTGTATTACTCTTTATTATCTGAGATTTACCCCCCCCCCCCCCCCCCCCCATGAACCATGGACCTTGTCGTTGGTGGGGAGGCTTGCGTGCCTCAGCGATACAGATGGCCGTACCGTAGGTGCAACCACAACGGAGGGTAATCTGTTGAGAGGCCAGACAAACGTGTGGTTCCTGAAGAGGGGCGGCAGCCTTTTCAGTAGTTGCAGGGGCAACAGTCTGGATGATTGACTGATCTGGCCTTGCAACATTAACCAAAACGGCCTTGCTGTGCTGGTACTGCGAACGGCTGAAAGCAAGGGGAAACTACAGCCGTAATTTTTCCCGAGGACATGCAGCTTTACTGTATGATTAAATGATGGCATACTCTTGGGTAAAATATTCCGGAGGTAAAATAGTCCCCCATTCGGATCTCCGGGCGGGGACTACTCAGGAGGATGTCGTTATCAGGAGAAAGAAAACTGGCGTTCTACGGATCGGAGCGTGGAATGTCAGATCCCTTAATCGGGCAGGTAGGTTAGAAAATTTAAAAATGGAAATGGATAGGTTAAAGTTAGATATAGTGGGAATTAGTGAAGTTCGGTGGCAGGAGGAACAAGACTTCTGGTCAGGTGACTACAGGGCTATAAACACAAAATCAAATAGGGGTAATGCAGGAGTAGGTTTAATAATGAATAGGAAAATAGGAATGCGGGTAAGCTACTACAAACAGCATAGTGAACGCATTATTGTGGCCAAGATAGATACGAAACCCACACCTACTACAGTAGTACAAGTTTATATGCCAACTAGCTCTGCAGATGATGAAGAAATTGAAGAAATGTACGATGAAATAAAAGAAATTATTCAGATAGTGAAGGGAGACGAAAATTTAATAGTAATGGGTGACTGGAATTCGAGTGTAGGAAAAGGGAGAGAAGGAAACATAGTAGGTGAGTATGGATTGGGGCTAAGAAATGAAAGAGGAAGCCGCCTAGTAGAATTTTGCACAGAGCACAACTTAATCATAGCTGACACTTGGTTTAAGAATCATGAAAGAAGGTTGTATACGTGGAAGAACCCTGGAGATACTAAAAGATATCAGATAGATTATATAATGGTAAGAACCAGGTTTTAAGTTGTAAGACATTTCCAGGGGCAGATGTGGACTCTGACCACAATCTATTGGTTATGACCTGTAGATTAAAACTGAAGAAACTGCAAAAATGTGGGAAATTAAGGAGATGGGACCTGGATAAACTGAAAGAACCAGAGGTTGCACAGAGTTTCAGGGAGAGCATAAGGGAACAATTGACAGGAATAGGGGAAAGAAATACAGTAGAAGAAGAATGGGTAGCTCTGAGGGATGAAGTAGTGAAGGCAGCAGAGGATAAAGTAGGTACAAAGACGAGGGCTGCTAGAAATCCTTGGGTAAGAGAAGAAATATTGAATTTAATTGATGAAAGGAGAAAATATAAAAATGCAGTAAATGAAGCAGGCAAAAAGGAATACAAACGTCTCAAAAATGAGATCGACAGGAAGTGCAAAATGGCTAAACAGGGATGGCTAGAGGACAAATGTAAGGAAGTGGAGGCATATCTCACTAGGGGTAAGATAGATACTGCCTACACGAAAATTAAAGAGACCTTTGGAGAGAAGAGAACCACGTTTATGAATATCAAGAGCTCACATGGCAACCCAGTTCTAAGCAAAGAAGAGAAGGCAGAAAGGTGGAAGGAGTATATAGAAGGTTTATACAAGGGCGATGTACTTGAGCACAATATTATGGAAATGGAAGAAGATGTAGATGAAGACGAAATGGGAGATACGATACTGCGTGAAGAGTTTGACAGAGCACTGAAAGACCTGAGTCGAAACAAGGCCCCCGGAGTAGACAACATTCCATTAGAACTACTGACGGCCTTGGGAGAACCAGTCCTGACAAAACTCTACCATCTGGTGAGCAAGGTGTATGAGACAGGCGAAATACCCTCAGACTTCAAGAAGAATATAATAATTCCAATCCCAAAGAAAGCAGGTGCTGACAGATGTGAAAATTACCGAACCATCAGTTTAATAAGCCACGGCTGCAAAATACTAACGCGAATTCTTTACAGACGAATGGAAAAACTGGTAGATGCGGACCTCGGGGAGGATCAGTTTGGATTCCGTCGAAATGTTGGAACACGTGAGGCAATACTGACCTTACGACTTATCTTAGAAGAAAGAGTAAGAAAAGGCAAACCTACGTTTCTAGCATTTGTAGACTTACGAGAAAGCTTTTGACAATGTTGACTGGAATACTCTTTTTCAAATTCTAAAGGTGGTAGGGGTAAAATACAGGGAGCGAAAGGCTATTTATAATTTGTACAGAAACCAGATGGCAGTCATAAGAGTCGAGGGGCATGAAAGGTAAGCAGTGGTTGGGAAAGGAGTGAGACAGGGTTGTAGCCTCTCCCCGATGTTATTCAATCTGTATATTGAGCAAGCAGTAAAGGAAACAAAAGAAAAATTTGGAGTAGGTATTAAAATTCATGGAGACGAAGTAAATACTTTGAGGTTCGCCGATGACATTGTAATTCTGTCAGAGACGGCAAAGGACTTGGAAGAGCAGTTGAACGGAATGGACAGTGTCTTGAGAGGAGGATATAAGATGAACATTAACAAAAGCAAAACGAGGATAATGGAATGTAGTCAAATTAAATCGGGTGATGCTGAGGGAATTAGATTAGGAAATGAGACACTTAAAGTAGTAAAGGAGTTTTGCTATTTAGGAAGTAAAATAACTGATGATGGTCGAAGTAGAGAGGATATAAAATGTAGACTAGCAATGGCAAGGAAAGCGTTTCTGAAGAAGAGAAATTTGTTAACATCGAATATAGATTTATGTATCAGGAAGTCGTTTCTGATAGTATTTGTTTGGAGTGTAGCCATGTATGGAAGTGAAACATGGACAATAACTAGTTTTGACAAGAAGAGAATAGAAGCTTTCGAAATGTGGTGCTACAGAAGAATGCTGAAGATAAGGTGGATAGATCACGTAACTAATGAGGAGGTATTGAATAGGATTGGGGAGAAGAGAAGTTTGTGGCACAACTTGACTAGAAGAAGGGATCGGTTGGTAGGACATGTTTTGAGGCATGAAGGGATCACGAATTTAGCATTGGAGGGCAGCGTGGAGGGTAAAAATCGTAGAGGGAGACCGAGAGATGAGTACACTAAGCAGATTCGGAAGGATGTAGGTTGCAGTAGGTACTGAGAGATGAAGCAGCTTGCACAGGATAGAGTAGCATGGAGAGCTGCATCAAACCAGTCTCAGGACTGAAGACAACAACAACAACAACAACAACAACATCTGAGATTACTACTGTAGCTTTCGTTAAAGATTTTGTGTGTTCCAACTGTGTTTCTTTAAGCTAGGATAAATAATTTGTATCTAATCTGTCAAAGTAAGGATATGCTTTCACTACAGTTTATGTCCACTCACAAACAATTGATTAGTGGGATCTCAGAGTTCAATTTCGTCGTAATTTACTTTTAAGTTCATGAACTTGTTAAATACAGCGTATCCAGCGAAGGAGTACCTGACTTCAAAGTTAAGTACCTCTGAAACTAAGGTCGATAGACGAGTGCAACAAAATGTATATTTATTGTGAAAGCTGTAAGAAATTGATTCATTAATTGTAGAGAAGTTCCTAAATGGTCCTAAAAATCACTATCAGATGGCGCTGTACCCTGTTCAGCTAATGAACTCTTCCTCTGCAAGCAGTCTTTGCAATCACATCAGTCTTTTGCAAATGGCAAACACACGCAGGAGGAGGATGTAAAACGAAAATTGACGCAAAGTACACAACACAAATGTATTCCATTGTATGTGTGGTATCTAGAATAAAACTGGGCACAGAACAACGTCACTGTTATATCCCTGCGACAAAAAAGCCCGCAATTTCTGTACTCATTTAGTCATGGCAAGTTCGTTTATGAGCTAACAGCGAGTTGTGCAGAGGGCCACGCAGACATGGCAAGGTCGGGGATGACATCACAGGGCTTGTTGGCGAGTTTAAAGCGAGTATACAGGGTTTTTTTCTGATCTCTTGTAGCTTGTCAAGGCTCTGAAACTGTATGGCGACAAACTGATCCAAAAATTGCAACGTAGCGTTCACTAGTGATCGTTTCTCGCATGAAAAAAAAGGCCAATAATGCCTATGCTGCCTACCGCGGCCCAAACAGTAACTTTGGGTTTCGCTTCACGGAAAAGGGGACTTTTCGGAATCCCGAAACCAGCAGTTTTGTTTTTCACGGGTCTGTTCCGGTGGAAGTGCATTTCGTCTGTGGAGAGAATGCAACCAACATGAAATCTTTCATTATCAGTCACTGTAAGAGTCTGTCTCGCAAAGTCAGCCCCCTGTAGCACAGCTCATACAGGTATGGCCTGGTGTCTTTTGATTCTGAATGGAAACACGTGCAGGCTCTGCTGCAATTTTTTCGGACGTATTTCCTTCGATTTTGCTTAATAATTCTCATTTTGACTGGGATCAACATTCCCCGCAAGATCAGTCACACGATGTCTGTCCGCTGGAATTTAGCTAAGAGCTTGCAAATGTTTTTCGCATTGGGTCCTTTTGCAGCATTAACTGTGTTTGAAAACTGCGTATTCTTGTCGTAGGACCATGTCCTAACATGTGATATTCCAGTGTCAGAAAAACAAACTGTACAATCGACTACATGATTTCAACACCTTCCTTCGGTACGCTCACCACCTTTTACATTGTAACGGTGGAGCTAATTGTTCTCACTGCTGCTGGCCACTACTGTTTGATCCTTTGACTTAAAGTGCCTGGACATTGCGGGGGTGGGAAGGAGGGGGGGGGGGGTACATTTCTGTCTTCCTAGTAGCTCCGGCCCACAATTTACATGCAGTGGCCTACGTATTGCGATTACAGTGGCATCTGTTAGCAGCTTTTCTAACTACTTCGAGATTTCTGTATAAAATTCTTACACCATTCACAGTGAACATACCATTTGTTACACTCTCCTATCCACCATAGGTTTCGAGGTATTTAATTTTGAAATCAATGACTTCTTCGCTTGAGACCCTGTACTTTATATATATTAAAGAACTGTTCATACGACTTGGCAGAAAGTACCCCACCACATCGCTGGTTACTGGTCAAATTTATTCAGGTCGGAGGAGAGCCTAGCTGCAACTGAAGGATTCATCGCATATCATACAATGTAGTATAATCGCAGCTTCAGATCTATGGACTATACATCAGAGCTTCTTCAAGCAAAATTAGAGTCGCAATTGTGATATGTTGCGATGTGATTTTGAAAAGGTAACATTCATTTCAATTCTGACTGATGCATCCAACCACAAAGATATCAAGGGTTTTTCCTCTCCTTCCTAGATATTTTGATTAGAAAACAAGTGTTGAAGTAAGACCATAAATATTACTACAAAAAAGTGTTGAAGTAAGAACATAAAAATCACTGCCTGTAGGAACATCTACTACCGTGATATTTAACAGACTGTCAAAAGAAAATGGTGTCTAAGAAAATGTTGTTGGACTGCGTGCTAATAATGCTAAATGCCATTTTGGGGTGCTGAAACAAAAGACCAACAATATTTCCACCAAGGTACAATTGCATCAGATTCATAGGCGTTGGGTGTGCTGTCCAAACACTGCATAATACTGTTGAAGCAGTATTTTGCCAGTAGATGTAGAACTGGTAGTTTCCGAAATACTTAAGTACTTCAAGACATATGCTGTGAGCTGAAACTTTGACGCGCATTTGCAGTCTTGGTGAAACATATTTTATAATGATGTTGAGTTATGCTCAAACAACATGGTTAGCACTATTGACAGCTGTTGTACGAATCATCAAAATGTTTAAAGCTGTAAATTCATTCTTCCAATCTGAAAATAAGTGCTCATTGCTCCTTCATAGCCCCTTTTCTGAAGCACGGTTATACTTTTTGGACAGCCAGGTCTCATCATTTCATTAAGAAGTGAAAAAGGTTGCGGTCACACAGACACACTATTTGAAGTGATTGTAGTAGAAAGTTGAAAGTTACCTACGAGTCGAAAACTGAAGACCATTTTCGTCCCTCAATTGTTATAGCAGTTCTTGAAAAGAACAAACCTTCCTCTAGGTTTGCTTCCAGCAGAGGGAAAAAATTTCGTAGCACTGTACTACTTTTCTACGAAACTGCTCTATTGAACTTACTCAAAGACGTAGTCTGAAGAAAGTTTCCAGAAGGTACATTAAATGCATTATTGTATGATACCGGAAGAACTTTTTCTCTAGTTATCAAAACCGCGTCATGTGTACAGTGAGCAGAAAATGAAATATATTGTTGTATGTCTCTGTCAAACCGTTTTCATCAATGAGGAAAACAAGGATGGACTGCTAACAACACTTCAGTTCAAAGGTGGAATCACATGCAATATTTAATTTATTGACGTTGGTGGAGTTCCTCATCTGTCTTCCTGGCACTAATCCTGCTACTGGTAGGGCATTTTCCCACATGAGCAACATACGGACCAGAGAAAAAACACAGCTTACTGTAGAAAGCAATGTCAGTTACTACACTGAATTATGATGAAACCTGGCCTGATTTTTTTCATATTCTGTTGAAAATACAGACATGCTGAAGAAAATTCACAGCACTCAAATACAGTATGTCTGTCTGCACTCCACCTTAGAAGGTACCAATAAAATATAAATTAATGTACTTTCGTAACAAATTAAAGTGATATTTTGCATTTATTAAGTTTAAATAAAATCTTATTTTTGCAACATAACCCGAATTTTGGTACAGAAAATATGGTCATCTTACCGAACGGTTAAATGCTTATAATGCAATGGGAATATACGGTGAAGTCATTAAGTGGAGAAAAAGACCAGCAATAATTAAAGATTTACGTGAATTATATAAATTGTTACTGAATGTTGAGTATCAAACTACACTAGCTCCGAGGCATTCCTAATGTTCTCATTCAGCTGAAAGGTGTTGCTGTAACATCGTCCTCGTCACCACCACATGCTGACAGCCTGCAAAAAAATAAAATGTAGGGATTTCGAACAAAAAGCAGCTGGGGGAGAGACTCAGAGTTGGCTATTAAGTCCCGCAAACTTCTCAAACTGACAAGTAGTTCTATTTAGGCAAAATGGGAAGCGGCCTTTCAGCATTTACGTACGTACTACTCAAGTTACCACTTTACTGCATCACTGAGAACATCGTTTTACCGATTGTGGTAACTTGGAGGAACTAGAGCGAAACATCTATTCTCTTGACGCTCTAACCCGACGTTATTGATGATACAAAATGTTGACCGCTAATACTAAGTAATATTTCCTGGAAATTTCCCCCAGCATGCCTCTGCTATTTCACCCTCTAGTAATGGACGATAGGGAGGCTGCTAAATATCTCATGTTATCACACCACAAAGAAAGTTGGGGGACTTATAGCGCATGTCTTAGTTAAATTCTAAAATCGACATATTCTACAAACACAAAAAATATAGTTGCATCCAACCTTTCAAATTGTCAGATCCATACTTTTACGACTATCAGTATCTTACAGCACGCAGGTGATCCAATTCCCGTACAATCTTCATTATTTACGTATACGCCGAGTTCCCAAATTTCGACTTCAGTTTAGCTCTGCACATTTTGACACCAATATGATATTTGTTCGCCTTTTCTGCGATAACTCGCATGCTCGTGCATTATACCGTGTTCATGACAGGGTAGGAACGAAGTAGTAGCGTTCAGTCAGTAGAAAGTAGTTCAACGTGGCAGAGGGTTCATTTTACAACTGATGGCTCACCTCGTTTCAGAGTGGACAGCACTTTTATAATCTACAGCAGGCGCAATATCTTCAAGTAGGACATAGATCTGCACAACAAGAACGTGGCTCTTTGACTACTTGTAATTAAAAACCCAGTGCCGCAATAGAGTTCACTCAGGAAGCTATTTTCATCCATAATAGGAACCAAGTTCTGCTGTTATCCAACGGACGTATATAATCGTTCCCATTATAATAGCTACTTTCAGAGAGAGAGAGAGAGAGAGAGAGAGAGAGAGAGAGAGAGAGAGAGAGAGAGAGAGAGAGAGAGAGAGAGAGAGAGAGGGGGGGGGGGGGGGGGGGGGGACTGACTCTCCTGTTAAACCGTCCATATAGAGCAAGAGGACTCGCCGGAAGACACCCTTGGTTCGGATTCCACGTTAAACTACAGGTTCCCTTTCCCAGTGTCGATAATTGGTGTATGTTAGAGACACACCAGTCGCCGAAGTGGTGTCCAGCTGAAAGACTTATCAGCCCACTGAGATACAGAAAATTATTATGTGGTCGAGGCACATAGTTTTAGAACAGAATGAGATTCCACTGTTGTTCGAAGGTGCTTCGTTCACTATCTAAATAGTAACGTTCTAAAAGCATCCATTTTTTCGTAATCTGGCTAAACCCAAAGTTCCTGGGAAAAAGGACCGATCACTATGTTCACGGTTAGTATCTGGAGATTACAATCATGTGCGTATATCAAGTAGGAAACTACTGTGTAACCCACAACTACCTTGCATTACCAAACCGCTGTATTCAATGCCCTGGAATACGAGGTCTGTTCAAAAAATTCTGGAACTTTGTTCACAAGATTTTTCTACGTTTACCTCTTACTGTGCATGGCCTTCTAAATGCTCTCCTCCTCATTGATGCACCACTCCCAACGAAGTTTCCACTTCCGGAAGCAGTCTTGGTACGCTTCTTGCTGGATCGCACGAGCGCCGTCTGCGAATTTTCTTTTATCTCGTCTACCGTTGCAAATCTTCGTTGTTTCAATGAAGTTTTCAACTTCAGAAATAAAGGTACGTAGGGGCCAGGTATGGAGGGTACGGAATATGAGGCAGCAGACCGATTTCGTTTTTTGCGAGTCATGTACCAACAGAGATGAATATGCGTGTGCGTTATCGTGATGCAAGAGCCATGAATTATCTCGCCACATTTTAGGCAGTTTCCTTCTCAAATTTTCTCGCAGGCAGCGCAACACGTCCCAATAGTATCAACGATTAATAGTTTGTCCCTGTGGCACGAATTCATGATTAACTAACCCTTCCGTCCACGTCATAGGGTGTCCTGAACGAGGGTCAATAACTTCCGTCAGCCCATTTCAAAACCGTGTGAACCATTCGTAACACAGAGTACGGCTTAAGCACTCATCAATGTAGTCCTCCTGCATCATTTGGTGTCTCTCTAGGTGTGAGTTTCACGCAAAATTTAATGCATACGCGTTGCTCCCCTAACTCTGTCATCTCGAAATTTGCAAACTGTGCGAGCAAAGTTCTTCTCAATACAGTACTGAACAATATCTAACAGACACACCACAATGAAACTTCCGTTAGTTACACATAGAGCGGCGTGTGCAGGGTTGCTAACAGCATTTCGCTCCAACACACCTTTGACGCGAAATTATGAATGTAATAGAAATTTTGTGAACAGACCTCGTATACTACTCATTATTACTGAACAATTACACAATTTCAGCTAATACGATAAATATCAGTCCAGCTGCCGTAAATATCACAGCACAAACACTGCATTAATCAAGGTAACTGATGATCTGAAATGTGCCATGGACATTAATGAAGCCACAATATTGACACTGCTAGTCCATGTATGAAAGTGAAACATGGATGATAAATAGTTTGGACAAGAAGAGAATAGAAGCTTTCGAAATGTGGTGCTACAGAAGAATGCTGAAGATTGGATGGGTAGATCACATAACTAATGAGGAGGTATTGAATAGGATTGGGGGGAAGAGAAGTTTGTGGCACAACTTGACTAGAAGAAGGGATCGGTTGGTAGGACATGTTTTGAGGCATGAAGGGATCACAAATTTAGCATTGGAGGGCAGCGTGGAGGGTAAAAAACGTAGAGGGAGACCGAGAGATGAATACACTAAGCAGATTCAGAAGGATGTAGGTTGCAGTAGGTACCGGGAGATGATGAAGCTTGCACAGGATGGAGTAGCATGGAGAGCTGCATCAAACCAGTCTCAGGACTGAAGACAACAACAACAACAGTAACATTGACGTACTGCTTAGAAAAAATGTACAGCCAAAATTTTCAGACAGTGCGTTACATGTTTCGAAATCTACTAGGAAAGCAGCATGTGGATGAAAAGTCTTCCTGGACGCATATTCTCTCAGGTCTGCCACAGGAATCTGCCCTCAGTCCACTATAGTTTTACTTGTTTGTCAATTATATATCGTCACATAATCATCTTGCAAATATCATTCATACGCCGACGACCTCTAGCTTTACCTAAACAACGTGACTTAGGTGTAATACTGCATTAATAAACCTGTCTTCGGTAATAAAATAGGTGCAATACCTGGAACTTAACTAAATGCGAAAAAGTCCTGAATGTATTCTTAGTATCCTACCATAAGTTTAGGACTTCAGAATTCTTCTCAATGGTATTTCAGTACCTTGTCACAAAACAGTGATGCTCTTGGGTGTAACTTTGCATGAGCACCCCAAATGGGCAGGAAGTCCTGTCGTCACATACTGGAAGACTTCCGCTTTTTTGTATGCCCTCAACAAGTTTCTGAACACATTTCTACATTTGCATACATCCCCCACAGACCGCCATACGGTGCTAGGCGGAGGGTACCTTGTACCACTTCTACCCATTTCTTTTCCTGTTCCATCGGTAAATGGAGGGAGGAAATAATGACGGTGTGTACGTCCCCATGCGAGCCCTAACTTCTCTCGTCTTCGCGGTCCATACGTGACATGTACGTTAGCAACAGTGGGGTTGTTCTACAGCCAGCTATTATGCCCGTTCTCTAGATTTTCTCAATAATGGTACGTGTAAATGAAAGTCTTTCTCGCTCCAGTGATTCCAGTTTGAGTTCACGACGTATCTTCGTAAAATTCACTTATTGAACACACCTTCGGAAACAAACCTAACAGCGCGGCTCTAAATTGCTTCTACGTCTTCCTTTAATGCGACCTGGAGAGTATTCTAACCACTCGAATAATACTCAAGAATCTATCAGCTGTATCCTTTATAGACGAGCAACACTTTTCTAGGATTCTCCAAATAAACAGCAGTCATCCATTCGCCTTCCCCACTACGGATCTTACGGGCTCATTTCATTTCATATCACTTTGCAACTTTAGGCAGAGATATTTCATCGCCGTATCTGAGACAAGCAACACACCATCAATACCGTATTCTAACGTTACTGGGTTGTTTTGCCTGCTAACCTGCATTGACTTAGATTTTCTACATTTAGATGAGGCTGCTATTCATCACACTAAACAGAAATTCTAAGTCATCCGGTATCTTATAGGCACTCAACGATGACATACACTGTATCAGTAAATAGTCGCAGATTGCCGCTTATCCCATCGATCAGATCGTTTACGTAGATAGATAAAAAGTGAGGTCCTATCACACTTCGCTTTAGCACTCCTGACGATACACTGGTTCGATTAGACACTCGCCGTCGAGGGCAACGTATTGCGTTCTATTACTTAAGTCTTTGAGCTCTACGCGTATCTGAGTATTTGATCGTCTGCTCGGACCTTCAACAGTCTGCAG
The DNA here is from genome assembly GCF_023897955.1 of Schistocerca gregaria. Lineage (NCBI taxonomy): Eukaryota > Metazoa > Arthropoda > Insecta > Orthoptera > Acrididae > Schistocerca > Schistocerca gregaria. The sequence continues at coordinate 218,757,312 of NC_064920.1, read as the reverse complement.
CGGGTAGGCAAGTCAAACACTTTCTAGTAAACTGAGAATATGGAATCTGCATGTTGCCCTTCAAGAGTGGTGCGCAGTATATCGTGTGAGGAAAGTGAAAGCTGGGTTTAGCACTAGCTATGCTTCCTAAATCCATGCTGTTTTGTGGACAGAAGCTTTTATGCCTCTTAAGGAAATTTAATATATTCTAACTTAAAATACACTCAAGAATCTTGCAGCAATATTGATCGTAATTTTTAGGTTTCATTCTTTGACGATTCTTACATATAGGAGTCAACCTTTTTACAGTCTGTTGTGGCTTTACATTGGGTCAGAGGTTCGCGATAAATGCAGGCTAAGTAAGGCGTCAATGCCTAAGAGTACTCTGTAAACCCGCATTGGGATTCTATCTGCACCAGGCGACTTGTTTTCAACTCTTTTTAGCTGATTTCTGAACACCGTGGCTGCCTATTTCTATGTTCTTCAACCGGGAGTAGGTACGGCGGTCGAACGATGGTACGACTGTAGGAACCTCCGCATACATGTTTTTTATGCGAAATTAAAAAGTTTACCTTTCCTTTTGCTGTCATCTGCTGCCACACCAGATTGGTCGCCGAATGGCTGGATAGAAGTCTTCACCCTGCTTAGTGGTTTTACAAAGGACCTGAATTTTCTCGAGTTCGTGGCTAGATCTTTCCTTAATGTCAGATAGTGTAAGCTGTTGAAAGTTTTCGCGCATCGATCTTTCCATCGATCCCCAATTTCTACTGCCGACATTTCCGCGTCCTTTTTTAAACCGAGAGTGAAGCTATCTACTTCCTCAGTATTTTCCGAATTTTATTAATGAACTAGAAGTAGGTGTTCTCAGTCCTTAACGCATTTACTCAGAACATACTTTTCCAGACCGCCATTTACCACCAGTTTAAACTTTGCCCATAATTTCTCTACGTCCATAATGTTTGATTCATTGTTTACGTGGGATGCTAACATCTGTTTATCTACTCTTTCCAGCATAGCAACTCTCCTAGCTTTACAGATGAATTTGTAGATTTCAGTAACTATCATCGTTATAATGACATGATGGTTATTAATCCATGTGTCTATGCTGACAACGTCTATAATATCAGGCATGTTTTCAGCTATAAGGTCTAAAATATTTCCATTGCGTGTGGGTTGTCTAAGAAAGTTTTCGGAAAATATGTTCGAAAGTCTGTCCATAACCATTGCAACGAACCCAGTCTATATTCTGTAGGTTCAGCTCACATGCAACTAATATTGCATGATCTCGGTATTTCAGCGCTACTGAGAGTAAACTTTCTTTGAATGATCCTACAACTGTTACGGTGGAATCCAACTGCCACGCAAAAAGATCCGATAACTAACTTTATTTCACCTAGGCCGGCTACTGGCGTCCAGTTAACTTTACAGGTTCAATTTTGAACTCACCAGACGTTTTTTTTATAGTGCAATGTAAACTCCCCCAGCCTATGGCGTCTAACCTGTCTTTTGGACGCACGTTCATCTACATCTACATGACTACTCTGCAATTCACATTTAAGTGCTTGGCAGAGGGTTCATCGAACCACAATCATACTATCTCTCTACTATTCCACTCCCGAACAGCGAGCGGGAAAAACGAACACCTAAACCTTTCTGTTCGAGCTCTGATTTCTCTTATTTTATTTTGATGATCATTCCTACCTATGTAGGTTGGGCTCAACAAAATATTTTCGCATTCGGAAGAGAAAGTTGGTGACTGAAATTTCGTAAAAAGGTCTCGCCGCGACGAAAAACGTCTATGCTGTAATGACTTCCATCCCAACTCGTGTATCATATCTGCCACACTCTCTCCCCTATAACGCGATAATACAAAACGAGCTGCCCTTCTTTGCACCCTCTCGATGTCCTCCGTCAATCCCACCTGGTAAGGATCCCACACCGCGCAGCAATATTCTAACAGAGGACGAACGAGTGTAGTGTAAGCTGTCTCTTTAGTGGACTTGTTGCATCTTCTAAGTGTCCTGCCAATGAAACGCAACCTTTGGCTCGCCTTCCCGACAATATTATCTATGTGGTCCTTCCAACTGAAGTTGTTTGTAATTTTAACACCCAGGTACTTAGTTGAATTGACAGCCTTGAGAATTGTACTATTTATCGAGTAATCGAATTCCAACGGATTTCTTTTGGAACTCATGTGGATCATCTCACACTTTTCGTTATTTAGCGTCAACTGCCACCTGACACACCATACAGCAATCTTTTCTAAATCGCTTTGCAGCTGATACTGGTCTTCGGATGACCTTACTAGACGTTCCATGCCTAGTCAAATATTTTGGAGTTTTCTACTTCGCGTTTCATCCAGCTCTCGGTTCTGATCACATTTAGAGCGCCACAGCCTCCCAGGAAGGCGGTAAGTTCAGGATCTTTCTTAAAATTTTGACAGTCTAAGTGTCTGTATGCGACCTCATTTCGCTTTCTCTTCATATCAACTGGCTAACGTTCATTGGAGGACCTCAAAGCCATCGCCTAGCCTGAAAAAAATGTACGAACTGGGGTGGCCTCAAAATCAAAGCGACAGGCGTCATTGGTGTAGACATGAGCCACAACCTGATACTGCACCCTTGAATCTCGATAGGCGCGGACAAGGTCGCCTCCACACCTTGTATGAGAGAGTGATGGACGTTACCTTGCCAGGTTAAATAAATCAATAAATAAAATATATAAAAGTAAACAGGAAGGTGATACGTTCTGGTTGTAACCATTATTACAACTAAAAACGATAACTTCTTTAATGCCTATGTTTACCCAACACACTTCACTGTTTGTTTCGTGAAAGGATACAATGAGTAAGATCGGTTGATCTTTTTGGTCATTGCCATCAAAAGAGCTACAGAATATAGAGAAATCCCGTATGATTGTTTCAAGGCATGAATAAGTCTTGTGTGTGTGTGTGTGTGTGTGTGTGTGTGTGTGTGTGTGTGTGTGTGTGTGTGTGTGTGTGTGAATTTTTCGCAACATTTTTCACGAATACAATTTAGACAGCGGTATATTTACCATCGTAAGCGCAACTAAAATGTGCTCCTCTTGCGCCATTACCTTAGTTCTACTCAGTTCCCCTCCTCCTCGTAAATATACATAGCTGTGTTTCTCAGTCATTATCCTTGCAAGAGGTCACTTGCTTAAAACATATATCCAAGTAATGTTAAATGTTATTAACTTTACATAAAATTTCTCAACAACCTTCAAATTGTGAGCTACACCCTTATTTTTTATATATGAAATTAGCGCATTTACTCTTGGCACTTTTGCTGCTAATGTCTGTGGTCACTATCAGAACTCAGATTTATCATCAAATTAACTACTTTAGTACGACTGCAATTTGAACTGCTATCCCCACAATAAAAACAATGAAAGGTTGGAGGAGTATGAATGAGAACAGTGAGTATTTAAATTTAGAACAATAATGACAAGTTTTTATTCAGCCTTTTATAACGACAATCGAGCTGATAAATCTTTAAAAAAAGACAAACATAAATAAGAAAAGGGATGGTGCTACACAAATTCTCCCCTGAATTATTCCCTTTTAAAACGCAATCAAACAGTTTTCATGAATCAATGTGAGGCCGAATTCTATTCAAAAGGAATCAGCTACGACCAAGTATGCAACAAATTTTGGTTCACAGAGAACAGGGAGCCGTGAATACCATTTAACAACCCTACGCCGTTGCGGCAATACGCTTTCATCTTGATTCAGGGGTCAGCATACAACGGCAAGCGTGCCACCTTTCATCCTTTCTCCGCAACCTATCACAATCAGTCCATCTCATTCTCCAGTCAGAAGTATTTTGTTAGTGTCTCTCCCAGCTATCTGAATTTACTAGCATTTGTAGATCCGATAAAATGCTTTTGACGATGTTGACTAGAGTAGTACACAATTTGAAGTTCTGAAGTAAATGAGAAACTAAAAAGTGCGACAGGTTATTCGCAACTTGCAAACTAGACTACTGTTTTAAGAGTCGAAGGACGTGGATGGGAAGCAGTTGAAGGAAATGAGACAGGTTTGTTTTTCAATCTGCACACTGGGAAAGGAGCAAAGAAAACAGAATATTTTGAAATGGTATTGAAGTTCAAGGAAAAAAGAAAAACTTTGAGGTTTGCCGACGACACTAATTCGATCAGTGATGGTTGGTTGGTTGGTTTGTGGGGGTTAAAGGGACCAGACTGCTACGGTCATCGGTCCCTTTTTCCAAATACTAAAAACACCCACAGAGAGTAAAAACGATCAACAGACGATAAGACAGACGACACAGAACAAGAGAAACGTAGACAAAGACCAGACAAGACGAACTAAAATCACACAGAGAGTGACGGTGGTTGGTCGACCATATAAAAAAAGGGGAAAGCCAACCGCCGAGAAACACATGAAAAAAAAAGACAAATCGTAGGCCATAGGCCAGAATCAACACAAAAACACACACACATTAAGCGATAAAATCCCCGTGCCCGAATAAAACGCAGAACTATGTCCGCTATGGAAGAGTCGTCAGATAAAAGCGCAGAGAGGGTATCAGGCAGCGCAGAAGCCTGCCTGAGCACAGATAAAAGGGCGCACTCCAACAGAATATGGAACACTGTCAAGGACGCCCCACAACGACAAAGAGGGGGATCCTCACAGTAAATAACTGTGCGTGAGTCGGGTGTGGCCAATGCGGAGCCGACAAAGGACGACTGATTCCCTGCGGTTGGCTCGCATGGATGTTCGCCACACAGTAGTCGTCTCCTTGATACGGCGGAGTTTGTTTGGCACGGGCAGGTTGCGCCAATCAGTGTCCCATAAATCGAAAACTTTGTGGCGTAATAGTGCCCGCAAATCAGCCACCGGGAGGCCAATCTCCAGAGATGGTGCACTAGTGGCCTCTTTCGCCAGACGGTCAACAGTTTCATTTCCGGGTATCCCAATATGGCCCGGGGTCCAAACAAAGACCACAGATCTGCCGCAACGGGCAAGAGTATGCAGGGACTCCTGGATAGCCATCACCAGACGAGAACGAGGGAAACACTGGTCGAGAGCTCGTAAACCGCTCAGGGAACCGCTACAGATAACGAAGGACTCACCTGAGCAGGAGCGGTTATACTCTAGGGCACGAAAGATGGCGACCAGGCTCAGCAGTGTAAACACTGCAGCCAGCCGGCAACGAACGTTGTTCAGAATGGTCCCCTGGAGTTAGTGCATAACTGACACGACCAGAAACCATCGAACAGTCGGTATAGACAACGCCATAGCCCTGATACGTGGTCAGGATGGAATAAAAGAGGCGTCGGAAGGCCACCGGAGGGACTGAGTCCTTCGGGCCCTGTGCAAAGTCGAGCCAAAGGCAAGGGAGAGGCACACACCATGGGGGCGTACGCAGAGGGGCCCGGAAAGGAGGTGGTACAGGGAAACACCCAAGCCCGTACAGAAGCTGTTTCACGCGTACAGCGATAAGACAACCCGACCGGGGCCGACGTTCTGGCAGACGGACGACTGACTGCGGGAACAGGACACGATAATTTGGATGCACGGGCAAGCTAAAAACATGGGCAGAATAAGCAGCCAGTAATTGTTGGCGTCGTAACCGCAGTGGAGGGACACCTGCCTCCACAAGTATGCTGGTTCGGAAGGCACCAGTGGCAAGGCGTATCCCACTGTGGAGGATTGCGTCCAGCAGCCGCAACGCAGATGGGGATGCTGAGCCATAAGCCAGACTCCCATAGTCCAGACGGGACTGGATTAACGCCTGGTAAAGCCGTAGGAGAGTAGATCGGTCGGCGCCCCACCTGGTGTGTGGCTCAGGCATCGCAGAGCATTTAGATGCCGCCAACACGCCTGTTTAAGTTGCCGAATATGAGGCAGCCAAGTCAACCGGGCATCAAAAACCACCCCCAAAAACCTATGTAACTCCACCACTGTAAGAAGCTCGCCGTCAAGATAAAGCCGCGGCTCCGGGTGAACAGTGCGTCGCCGGCAGAAATGCATAACGCAGGTCTTGGCTGCCGGAAACTGAAAACCATGCGCTACAGCCCAAGACTGCGCCTTGCGGATTGCGCCCTGTAGCTGACGTTCAGCAGCTGCAATGCCAATAGAGCTGTAGTAAAGGCAGAAGTCGTCAGCATACAGGGAAGCGGAGACAGAATTTCCCACGGCCGCAGCGAGCCCGTTAATGGCTATTAAAAACAGACACTTAGAACAGAACCCTGTGGCACACCGTTCTCCTGGACTTGGGAGGAACTATATGAGGCCGCGACGTGCACGCGGAAGGTTCGATACGACAGAAAATTGCGGATATAGATCGGCAAAGGGCCCCGAAGGCCCCATCCATGAAGTGTAGAAAGGATGTGATGACGCCATGTCGTATCATACGCCTTCCGCATGTCGAAAAAGACAGCGACCAGATGCTGACGGCGGGCAAAGGCAGTACGGATGGCCGACTCCAGGCTCACTAGATTGTCGGCGGCGGAGCGGCCTTTACAGAACCCAACCTGAGACGGAGCCAGAGGGCCCCGAGACTCCATTTCCCAATTCAAGCGCCGGCTCAAAATCCGTTCAAGCAACTTGCAAAGAGCGTTGGTGAGGCTAATTGGACGGTAGCTGTCCACCTCCAAAGGGTTCTTCCCCGGTTTCAGAATGCGGACAACAAGACTTTCACGCCAGTGCGACGGAAACTCACCCTCGACCCAAATGCGGTTGTAAAGGTCGAGGAGGCGTCACTGGCAGTCCACTGAAAGGTGTTTCAGCATCTGAGAGTGGATGCTATCTGGCCCAGGAGCGGTATCAGGACAAGCGGCGAGGCCACTGCGGAATTCCCACTCACTGAATGGAACATTGTACAATTCAGGATGGTGGGTGCGAAAAGAGAGACTCCGGCGTTCTATCCGCTCTTTAATGGAGCGGAAGCCCAAGGGGTAGTTGGCAGAAGCGGAATTCAGAGCAAAGTGCTCTTCCAAGCGGTTTGCAATGACGTCGGAGTCAGTACAAACAGCTCCATTCAGTGAGAGCGCAGGAACGCTGACAGGGGTCCGATAGCCATAGAGGCGGCGAATCTTGGCCCACACCTACGATGGAGTGACGGAGGCCAATTGTGGACACATACCGCTCCCAGCCCTCTTGTTTTCGTTGGCGGCGGGCTCGCGCACGCAGCCGTTTGAAGGCGATAAGGTGTTCGATTGAGGGATGTCGCTTGTAACGCTGGAGCGCCCGCCGGCGAGCTTTAATCGCTTCAGAGATCTCAGTTGACCACCAAGGCACAGTCCGCCGCAGAGGGGACCCAGAAGAACGGGGAATGGCAGATTCGGCGGCAGTAACGATGCCGGTGGTGACCGATTGAACCACTGCATCAATGTCATCGTTAGAGAGAGGCTCAATAGCGGCAGTCGAGGAGAACAAGTCCCAGTCAGCCTTATTCAGAGCCCATCTGCTAGGGCGCCCAGAAGACTGACGCTTTGGCAGTGATAGAAAGATCGGAAAGTGGTCACTACCACAAAGGTCGTCATGCAATCTCCATTGGACAGAAGGTAAGAGGCTAGGGCGACAGATCGAAAGGTCAATGGCGGAGTATGTGTCATGCGCCACACTGAAGTGTGTGAAGGTATCATCATTTAATGTCGAAAGATCGAGCTGCACCAATAAATGCTCGACGATGGCGCCTCGACCTGTTGCCACCGACCCACCCCACAGATGGTTATGAGCGTTAAAGTCGCCCAGTAACAAGAAATGTGGCGGCAATTGGGCTATCAGAGCAGGCAGGACATGCTGCGCGACATCACCATCCGGTGGAAGGTAAAGACTGCAGACGGTAGCAGCCTGTGGCGTCCACACCCAAACAGCGACAGCCTCTAAAGGTCTTTGGAGAGGTACAGACTCGCTGTGAAGAGAGTTCAGGACATATATGAAGACGCCACCAGACACCCTTTCATAAGCTGCCCGGTTCTTATAATAACCCCGGTAGCCACGGAGGGCGGGGGTTCGCATTGTCGGAAACCAAGTTTCCTGCAGAGCAATGCAGAGGAAAGGGTGAAGGCTGATAAGTTGGCGGACCTCAGCTAGATGGTGGAAGAAACCGCTGAAGTTCCACTGGAGGATGGTGTTGTCCATGGCTGAGAAAGGCGTGACGGGACTGGGAAGGGAGATTACGCCGCTGGGTCACCTGCTGCCTCCGATTTAGCACCTGTGATAGCGCTTTCCATGGTGTCTGAGGGACCGGCGAGATCGAGTTCCTCAGCGGACTCCAGAATCTCCACCGCATCCTCAGACGCAGAGCTTGAAGGTTGCGGTGGGATGGCTGCCACCGCGAGTTCCTTGGGCTGAGAGCTCTTCTTCTTGGGTTTCTCACGCCGTTCCTTGGGTTGCACTGGCTGGAAGGGCTTCACCGATTCAGTCTCCGGGACGGAGGAGGATCGTGAAGCCCTACGACCAGCTGATTGCGGGCACTTAGGCCACTGTCGGTCGTCAGCCTTCTCGCTGGCGGAAACCTGGGAAGGGAGGGACTCAAGGGACCCCTTGCGAGCGTGAGAAGCCGAAGAAGTTGGACACTTCCCCAGCTTAGAAGTGGGGACGGACGTCCCCGATGGGTGGGATGGTGTTGCTCCTGAGGTAGGTGGCGCAGGAGCAACCCGGTGGGTAGAGCCTCCCCACTGGCGAGGGGGCAGGAGGAGTTGGACTACTCGTCGATCCGGCCACAATTGGAGAAACAGGTGTTGTAGCAGCAGCGTAGGAAGATGTCATTCTCACAGCATGGAGTCGGTCGTATTTCCTTTTGGCCTCAGTATAGGTTAGTCGGCCCAGGGTCTTGTATTCCATGATTTTAAGCTCTTTCTGGAAAATTCGGCAGTCTGGCGAGCAAGGTGAATGGTGCTCCCCGCAGTTGACACAGATGGGAGGCGGGGCACATGGAGTATTGGGATGTGATGGGCGTCCGCAATCTCGACATGTGAGGCTGGAAGTGCAGCGAGAAGACATATGGCCGAACTTCCAGCACTTAAAGCACCGCATCGGGGGAGGGTTATAGGGCTTGACGTCACATCGGTAGACCATCACCTTGACCTTTTCCGGTAATGTATCCCCTTCAAAGACCAAGATGAAGGCACCGGTAGCAATCTGATTTTCCTTCGGACCCCGATGAACGCGCCGGACGAAATGTACACCTCGGCGCTCTAAATTGGCGTGCAGCTCTTCATCAGACTGCAAAAGAAGATCCCTATGGTAAATAACTCCCTGGACCATATTTAAACTCTTTTGGAGTGTGATCGTAACGTCAACATCCCCAACTTGTCACAAGCGAGTAACCGTCGTGATTGGGCAGAGGATGCCGTTTGTATCAGGACTGACCCAGAGCGCATTTCTGACAAGCCCTCCACCTCCCCAAACTTGTCCTCTAAATGCTCGACGAAGAACTGAGGGTTTGTGGAGAGAAAAGACTCCTATCAGCCCTCGTACAAAGTAAGAAGCGCGGCGAATAACTGCTACTGCCATCCTGAGACTTACCTTCCTCCCACGGTGTGGCCAGGGAGGGGAACGTTTTCGGATCGTACTTCTGTGCGTTAAACTGAGCCCGAGAACGCTTTGAGACTGCTGGCGGCTGGCCACCAGCGAGATACGATGTACCACGCTTCATTGCGGGTCATCCGCCCTGATGCCACCTACTCCGACCAAGGGCCCTCCCCACGGGCGCCACCCAACCACGGCAAGAGCCACCTGTCAAGATGGCCGTTGCCGGGAGTCCCGATACCCCAGGAGGATAGGCATCTACTCCTTGGCATACGTGGGGAGTTAACGGCGCAGACATCAGTAGAGCGATCCCTGTGTTGTCAGGGGGCTACAACCAACAGGGTACATGGCGGCCCCACCACAACGGACTGGCTACCATGCTGGATGTTAGGTAATATGTGGTCCATGGTCGCCGTCGGTGCAGAAAGAGGCACTGCACAGTGCAAGGTGTAATCTGCACGCAGAAACAGAGTCATGCCCAAGAGATGGAGAGCGGACAGGACTGCAATTCAACGGTGTATAAGCTGGCGAAAGGTCTGATCGCAAGATGGACACAGTGCACCAAGTAAGGTGCCCTTCCCCAATTGGCTCGCTCTTCGGAAAAATTTGAGAGATGGAGGTCAAACCCAACAGGGGATCATCATATAAGGCCGAAAAATTTGAGACTCCTTTTAGTCGCCTCTTACGACAGGCAGGAATACCGCGGGCCTATTTTAACCCCCGAACCCGCAGGGGGTGTTCCATCAGTGACGGGAAGAGAATCTGAACGGGATGAATGTCATGACATGGGGTTATAATATGAACAAAAGTAAAACAGTGATAATACAATATAGTCTAACGAAATCAGGCGATGCCGATGGAATTAGGAATTAGAAATCAGAAATTGAAATTTGTAGATGAGTTTTGCTATTTGAGCTGCAAAATAAATGATGGCTGAAGCAGAGTACATACAAAATGCACACTAATAAGAGCAAGAAAAGTATTTCTCAGAACGAGGTCTTTGTTAACACCGGCTGGCCGCCGTGGCCGAGCGGCTCTAGGAGCTACAGTCGAACCGCGCGACCTCTACGGTCGCAGGTTCGAATCCTGCCTCCGGGTGCTCAGAGCCATTTGAACCATTTGTTAACAGCGAAACAAATTTGTAAATAACAATTGCAAAATAAATTTACATAAGACATGGTATGGTGCGAAAAGTGGCAATTGATACTAAATAAGGAAAATTGTGAGGTGATTCACTTGAGTACTAAACGGGATCTGTTACATTTCAATTACACGACAATTCTCGCACATCAAAAGCCTGTAAACTAAATTAAAGACTTGGAGATTACAATTACGAATAATTTAAACTGGAACGATCACATAGATAATTTTGCAGGAAAGCAAACCAAAGACTGCGATTTATAGGCAGAACATCTAGAACATAATGTAACAGGTCTACTAAAGAGCCTGCTCACATTGCGCTTTTCCATCAGCTAGAGTATTATTATTGTGCGATATGGGATTCTCACAAGACAGGATTGCTTGAGGACATTGAAAAAGTTTAAAGAAATTCAGCTCATTTTGTATTCTAGCAGTGTGTCACGTACATGATAAGAAAGTTGGGCTGGCAGTCATTAAAACAAAGACGTTATTTGTTGCGGCGATCTCTTAACGAAATTTGTCAAATTTCTCCTCCGAACGCAAAAATACTTTGTTAATGCCCGTTTACATACGGAAAAATGATTATCGTAATAAAATAACGGAAATCAGGGATCGCACGGAAAGATTGAAGTGTTCGTTTTTGTCGCGCGGTGTTCGAGAGTGGAACAGTAGATACTTAGTCAAACTGGTTCTGCGCACCTTCCACTAGATACTTAAGTGTTAAATACAGTGCTGTTATGTAGATTTAGATATGTTCGGAAGGGGTTTTTTTTTTTTTTTTTTTTTTTACTGTATCTGTTTGGAGTGTGTATTTGTACGAAAGTGAAACTTGGACTAAGCAATTCACACAAGATGAGGATGTAGCTTTTGAAATGTGTTACAACAGAAGAATCCTGAAAATTAGAACAGCACACCGGGTAACTAATGAAGAGCCATTGAACCTACTTGGGATGAAAAATGTGCGGCACAGCTTACCTACAGGAAGACATGGAAGGAATGGAGAGAAATGCGTGTGCGTGTGAGAGTATTGTGGAGAGAGAGAGAGAGAGAGAGAGAGAGAGAGAGAGAGAGAGAGAGAGAGAGAGGTAGGTAGGTAGGTTTGAATACAGTAAGCGGTTCAAATGAATGTATGCTGCTGTAGTTAAGCAGAGATGAAGATGCTTGCACACGCCATACTAGCATGAAAGCTGCGACAAACCAGTATTCGGACAGACAACTACAACAGCATCTGAATTTTGTTTCTAGAGCCGCTATTCTTTGCTCAGGAGGCTTCAGCGTGCTTTCATTTGGTATCAGCTCCGGCTGTCGCACAAGCATTTGTTCAAATGGCTCTGAGCACTATGGGACTTAACATATGTGGTCATCAGTCCCCTAGAACTTAGAACTACTTAAACCTAACTAACCTAAGGACATCACACACATCCATGCCCGAGGCAGTATTCGAACCTGCGACCGTAGCAGTCGCGCGGTTACGGACTGCGCGCCTAGAACCGCTAGACCACCGCGGCCGGCCAAGCATTTGTCTGACATTTTATGCACTCAGGGAAACTTCACAGTCAATGATGACTGATTAAACACCAACACAACGTTGCTGAAACTGAACTGTACGTTAACTCAATGCGGCATTTTTGATCCGGACTTAATTTTGGAGAAGGGTTTCATACGAGTAGAATAGGAGGCGCAACATCGGCTTAATCTGTCATTGGCTGGTGGGGCGCGTGGCACGTAAGTCGTGAATTTCTGCGCAAAATGCGCCTTATCTAACAGGCCTTAGCTAATTATTGTTCCTATTTGTACGCCGAACAACGCTCAGAAATGAGATCGGCGGGAGAGGCAGACACTACCAACGTAGAAATCTATTCACTCAATATAGCTAGCACGTTTATTAGTTGAAAGGCCTAATGCCAAATAATTTTCAGTGCTTGCTATGGACTGGAGATATCTTAAGTCCATCGTAGATCCTCACGAAGTGTGGTAGGCAGGTTGGAATGAAGCGGGATAGAAATGCCTACTTTTTATTTTGATAATTCAAGGTGTGTGTTTTGAATTCCTCTACGTGGATGATTTTCCTTTATTTCAGCTCTTTAGCTATAGAGATAAAAGAAAACCGAACAAAGTTTTAATGCACCAGAATAATGGCTGGTTGATTTGGTGAGTGAAACCCAACTGTGATACTCCCATGAAAACAATAGCGTGTGGCTTATGATTCAAGACTGATGCAGCAACACACACGACATAAAAATTAGGCAAAGTGATGATAGTGTAGGAAAATGTTTTGGGGGGTGGGAATGTTAAAGGGTTATTTATTCCAATTTAAGAAAATACGTAAAATGCAAATGACAGACCAGAGTTTTTAAGTCCACGTTAACTTGTGGTTCTCCTGTAACTGGTTGGGTATGTCAATTCAAAGAATGGTGGAAAGCAAGGACAGTGCCTAGTAAAGACCATGGCATTCGAACTGACATTCGGGTTGATGACAGTATTTTAGATTAAGTGAAGAGGTCAACTCTGTCCTCTTGGATTTCTACAAGGCACTGGACGCTGTACCACGTTCTTGACAAATAACCAAAGTAAGGTCATACCAAGTGTCCTTACACTCAAGCCATTGGCTCCAAGGAACAGTACGTCCTACTGGACGGCGAAATTTCAACAGACGCAAAAGCAACAGCTTCTGCTACCCAACACGTAACAGGACCGCAAATCAACACAATGCATATAAACAATTTTTATGATTGAGTCAGCCACACCATCAGGTTGATCATTCAAGATAGTTTTGCCTATATGAAACTAACGTCGTTGACTGGTCGTAAGGAAACGCAGATCTACTCTATTTCCACTTGCAGCTATATATATAAACTTAATAAAATGAGTAGTAAATTTCTGACACCTGTCATCTCTTCAGTATACTCGTCGGGCTAAAATACGCCTATGTGCTAAACTTTAGGACGAAAGTAACTTCTGCGTCATGTGTCACTGCCAAGTAAGGTAGCTCTATGAAACTTTGACCATATATACGAGGGTGGTTTGAAAATCACAACGAGAGGTCAGCGCTAGCGCAACGAGATGTTCACGTGATATTCATTGGGCTGTTACCTGTAAACGCGTGCCACGACTGTTCTCTTCAAAGAGAACTGGGCCGGTGACGTGTCTGTGTTGTTCCCGCGTAGTGATTTGCGAAGTTGGAGAGAAAAAAAAAATCTAGGTTCGAGCAGCAATTAAGTACTTCGTAAAGAAATGTATGAAAGCAAAGAACATTGATGCCGATTTTCAGAATACAATGGGGGATTCTGCTTCATCGTATTCAACTGTTGCCAAGTGGGCAATTGAATTTAAATTTGGCCGAGAGAGCTTACATGATACGCGCAGTGGTCGGCAAGATGTGTAACTACTCCAGAAGTCATTGCAAAAGTGCACAAAATGGTCATGGAGAATCGCCGATAGAGTGTGCGTGAAACTGCTCACGCTTGCCAGATGTCATCTGACAGACATATTGTAACTGAAGAATTAGAAATGAAAAAATTATCTGCAAGATGGGTGCCGCGACTCTTGACGCTAGGTCAAAAACGCATGAGAAAGGACATATCGAAACTTGGCCTCTTTTAGGAGAAACGAACAAGATTTTTGTGCCGGTTTGGGACCACAGATGAAACTTGGGTGCACTATTATACCCCAGAGACAAAACAACAGTCAAAGATGTGGAAACATGAAGAACAGAGCAGAAGGAGGTGCTCTTGGAACAGAATATTCAGCGAATGTACTGGACTGTCCGTTGGCCCGGGTTACATCTCATCGAGCACCTGTGGGATTTGTTGAGGGTCGTCTTGCAGCGCGTCCATATGCGCTAATGACTGTATGTAGCCGTTGTCAGCCACCCTGGTGGAGGAATGGAACACCCTACCACAACTCCTTACCAGACATGTGGCTAGTATGGATACAAGTTGTAGAGCATGCATTTCCGTCCGTGTGATCATATGTTCTCTTAAGAACCATGTCCAACCGTTTACAATATCCAGGTGGCCCTCATGAATCGGGATGAATTCAGTGTAATTATTGTCTTTGAATAAAAGCGTAATGCCTGCTCGTCTCATTGAGTACTTCTTTGTTATCTTCTGTGTTATGCGGAACTGTAGTAGCACTTTTCATGTATTGTCCAACTTTCATCGAGCCATGCTACTTAGCAGGGACACATTATGTGAAAGTTTCTTTTGTTCTCAAGTTTCAAACACGAGAGTTTGATTGTGAAGAATCAGGGCAGTAAGATGGGTTGACATGGAGATAAGGCAGATAGCAGCTATAATGTTTAGACGCGTCAATGACCATACCACAAATGAACTTGCGCGATTTTTTACTATATCAATACTGATTGTTCAACGTAACTACAAGGAAATTATGCACAACCCGATGTGTAGCACTGTTAAGAACAGTAGTCCTAGAAAGATCCTAAGTGGGAGACCAGAAACGAATGTCTAATAGTGCGTTTCAAACCTTCCAGTTAACGAATGTTCATCTCAACTGCTTTCCGAGAGAACATTGCTAATCGAAACTGATGCTGTGGCTAAAGCCATTGCTCACAGAAGGAGATAAAAGTTGCACGTGTTCACTGGGCCATACGACACAAGCTGGACATTAGCCCACTGAAGGCATGTAGTGTGGTGTGACGTGCCGCTATTTTGTTTCCAAATGATGCAAGGATCGTATCAGGACGGTATATCCTGTGCAGAAGTTTAACATATACTCGGGGAATTTACATGGGAATCTGTAGAAGAGAGAAGGTATTTTCTCAAAAAATTTGTTTGATAAATTTAGGGAACCAGTACCCAAGAACGACTATGCGTCATTAATGTTGTTTCCACCGTTTATCTAGCGCAGCGCAGGGATCACATACAACTTCACAGAGGTTATGAAGCGAGCGGAATGGAGAAGGAAATCGCTAATGCTGGGACCAAGTGCCCTGAGTTTGTGGTGTATAGTGAGTAAATGTGTAAATGGGGACTGACTTGCTTTGAATTGTTACGAGACAGAGACCGAAGAGCGCTGCAAGATAATAGTTAGGAGGTCAGTTGGAGACCTGTCAGAGGTATTTAAAGTAATTTCAAATGTCGCTACTGGATTGTTTCAGAATGTAGAAAGACAGCAACACAAACAACTGCTGTATAGTTGTCCCTAGATAACCTCGCCCCGTGAGTCAAAATGGGGTTGGTAATATCAAAACCATTTCTCAAGTTTAGGACTGGATATCCATCTAGGTTCGCTCGCAAAATGTTCCCCCTTAGTGACTGTGGCATCAGTACTTTGCAGAGGAAAGAAATGTGTGTCATACAATGTACGGTTCATGCGAATTACATCTTCCGTCCTTACCACTCCACTATGCTAGATGAGAGGAAACTACACAATACTACTATTGACTAAGCTGATCTTTATTCTGTAGGAGATGGTGCTAATTCCTAATAATTCGTGAAGTTAGATGAATGCGCTATAAACATTCTGTATATAGGTATGCGCACTGAGAATTGGACACTCATTAACTTTTAGTCGCAGGTCTTCATATTTCCAATTCCCTAAAATTTATTGGACTTACTGAAACGTATAACATGACTTTGTAGTCTAGTGGGAAAGCCCGTGCCTGGAAACCGTAAATTCGTGGGATCGAGTCCCGGACGGACCACGAAATATTTCAGTCCGTTTTTAACCTACCTCTCACTGATGTGAAGATTCACCAGGAACGTGACGTCATTCAGATTCCACGTTAAACTAAGTTTGCCCATCCCAGCAGGATTAATTACGTAGTTTAGGCTCATGTAATATGCCGCAGTGGCATCCAAGTAAAAGACTCGAACCAGACTGTTGAGCCACAAGGATGAATATTAATAATAATAAGGAAAAGAAGAATGCAGTTCTACGGACATATCCACAGGCAGGGGAAAAACAAAATGGATAAAAGAAGTTGAAGGGGACCTCAGACAAGCACAAACAACAGTAAACGATGCAGAAAATAGAACTGAATTCAGGAACACCATCAAAAAACATGAATTTGACAGCACAACACAGAAGACACCAGGGTGCAAATGGGCAGCGGAGCGAAAGAAACAACACAGTTAACACATGAGGAAAATTTGGGCTCAGAAAAAACAAAATCATCATAAAGGAATTCAAGTTCAAACGCTCTCTTTAAATGGGAATAATCGAAAATAATAACTGCTGCTGGCAAATCTTTCGGGAGATAAGGTCGTGTTTCACGAAACTGTTCTGTTCATAACGTTTCGGCCAGAATTGCATTGGAAAGCTTCTGAGGCGTTGCTACTCTCCGTTGACTCTTGACGACGGAAATGAAGTTAGAGCGAAAACCGTTCTGATACCTTTGACAGAATACACGTACTGGTATTGCTGTTGCTAATATTTTAGAGTAAGAAACTTACAGATTTGGTAGTATGGACCAAAACAAGGAAAAAATGTCCAGTAAATATTGGCTCTAAAATGCATACCTGAGGAGCTATGAGCACTTTTTCATCTTCGCTACTGTGAAACATATCTGTTGAAAAAGTGGTCATAGCTCTTAAGGTATGCATTTTAGAGCCCATGTTTACTACAATTTTCCCTTGTTTTGGACCATACTACCACCTGAAAATTGCCTATCCTACAATCTCTGTAACAACAGCACCGCTACACGTATTCACTATCAGAGGTATCAGAATGCTTTTCGCTTGTGACATTCGACTCGTTCGTTTACAGTACTGGGACCCTTACTTCAAATTAATACATTTGTCCTCCTCCATCATTCTGGAAAGTTGATATCATCATCACGGCATCACCCTGTGCGCCGGCGACTATAAATTTGACGCTTGGTAGCGCCGTTGGATGACATTTCCGGACACCGGTCCCTATGTAAAACTTGATCTAAGTCCCCTCTGCAACCTCTAGAAGTATGAAACACGAAATGTGAAGCACTCTGATAGGGCAAGGATAGAGCTCGACATTGTAATTTGCAAAGAAACAATCCCAGCAATTGCCTAAAGCAGTTTAGTGAAACTATGCGGGCCTAATCCGGGATGAGCAAACGGCAAGGTGGTCCTGAAGTGAGTGCAGTGCCTTGACCGGCTCGCGTCTCGCTCGTTCCGGACTCCTCTCAAGAAGGCCCTGAGTGGTGTCAGTCGCTCTGGAGGAGGACTATGCTGCTATCTCGCAGAGGCGTGCCTGCGCTGACAGGGGGGAATCACGGCCCACTATTAGCATTTAGAGCGGCCGTGCGCCAGGCTGGTGGCTGCACGCGATGGCAGTAAAGCGCGGCCCATCAATAATGCATCCGACACGGCTGTGCCCTCGACACAAAAACCGGCTCCTCCAATATAGCGACAGCCACCTCCGACGACACGCACGGATGCACGAACATCTCCAGCCGTTCACAGCGTCCATGTATCAGTTGCATTATTAATCGCCTAGTCCTCAACAAAGCGTGTCTAAAAACTATCCTCAATCAAAGCGTCAACAAATCTAGCTGCGTTGTCTTATTTTTTAATAGTGATCTTCAATTCCAATTTTCAACGATGTCGACATGCTTCACTCTGAACGCAAGCATACAACTGAAACAGCTTCTGTTGACTCTGTACTCACTGCCGGAGATAGGGTTGGCAGGTATTCCGATTCAGGCACAGTAACACCAATCATTTGCAGAAAATCGGACTCCTAATTAAAACTTGTCGCGATATGTGAAAATCCTAACCATACCAAAATGGATAATATTTCACATAATGCAGTAAAATCTTCACAACGCGAGTGTTGAAGTTCTGGGACATTACTGTAAACGCAACTCAAATATTCGGCTTTAAGCCCAAAATTTAAACTGACAAACCTGCGCGCAACAGGCGTTACATCGAATTTATTCGCATTCATTACAGCGTCAGAAACCGGTCAAAACATTTGGTTTTTGTTACTGTGCACGTTACAGTACGTGAAGTACTTTTTCACTTAGATTCTTTGTCACACAGCGTAACCAATGACGTGTCGAAAATGAGGCAAAAGCTTAAATCTAAAACCAGCTTTAATTCCGAATGGTTAAGGTTCACTCATAGCTCAACAAAGAAAAAGAAGATTGTAATGTTCATTGTACTGCGTGAGCCTCATATTTTAAGTACCTCTCGCGAAGGCTGATATATCTTTGCCACTACAACCAAAATTGCCACATTAAAAGTTGAATTAATGATAATGACTAACTACACATATACATGCTGAAGTTTCGCAGTTTTCTTAACATGATAAACGTTCGAATAATTTTGTTTGTTTTGTTTTAGGGCGCAAAAACAACTTGGGTCATATGTCCCCATGTCAAAACTGTAGAACACGAAGAGCGAGAGGAGTTAAAAAACGTCTCCAAGTCAACCACAATCGACGTAAGAAAAGACAGCTAAAAACAGGGACGTGGAGGAAGGTCCATAAAATACACCATAGAGAAATGGAGGTCCAGAGCTAAAAATTAAATGACCTTCGCCATATTCCTAAGACCGGTAAAAAGTAAAACGCGGTCGACAGCTCTCGCGTCATTCGCTAAAATGGCCGATAACTCAAACGGCAAACCCAAGCGGGAACGTAAACGGTTAAGAAATGAGCATTCCGTCACGAAATAGACAGTTAAAACTTGTGCACACAGTGGTGGGGGGGAGCGCCACTTAAAAAATGGTGATGGCAACAAAGGCAGTTCCTGATACGCAACTTGGTTAAAATCACCTCCTCGCGGCGGGAGGGCCGAGAGGTCGCCCAAGCCGCTGGGAGAGGCTAAACCTGGAGCTAAATAATTTTGTGTATGATTTGAGAATGAAAGTCAAACCGAAAATAGTCATCAAGTAAATAGAAAGGAAAAATTTGCAACTTTGGCTGTTCTCCCGCTGCCTCAAATAACAAGGCTGAAAAGTGGAAATATCAGAACAATATTTTATTTCACTTTCAACTTGTTTATATCGTGTTCTCCGTGTCATAGTAACACTTTAAGGACTCAATTAACCAGTAATTGCAGTGTGTATATGATACACCAGAACAAATTTTCAGAGGTTGCTCAAGAATACCTTTCGATTAATTTAATGAAAGAAATCCACATTTTCCTGCACATCGTTATGGAGTAATAATGTAATCATGATTTATTCGATTTGTTACAGCAATCACCCTTGCTTCTGGTGGTTATTGTTTAACGTCCCGTCGACAACGAGGTCATTAGAGACGGAGCGCAAGCTCGGGTTAGGGAAGGATTGGGAAGGAAATCGGCCTCACCCTTTTCAAAGGAACCATCCCGGCATTCGCCTGAAACGATTTAGGGAAATCACGGAAAACCTGAATCAGGATGGCTGGAGACGGGATTGAACCGTCGTCCTCCCGAATGCGAGTCCAGTGTGCTAACCACTGCGCCGCGTCGCTCGGTCCCTTGCTTCTATGGAAACACTTTCACAGTAGTGAAGAAGCCGAGTAACGCAGCAACCCTCAGACAGATACAGAATTGTTGTGATATGGTTGCGGTCACTGCGGGGAAACCTCAGCACAGCGGCGTTGTGCCACTCTTCCACTGCTTTCGGTGAACCATACAGGACATGCATATCGGCCAATAAACACGTCAGCAGAAATTCTGCAACGAGGGTGCAAGACTCCAGTTTCGATATAACTGATTCAGTGTAACCCAAACGACTGACATCCATTTAGTTTTTTGCACCTAGATTACTCTGACACCTAAAAAGTAACCGTACTCAACGGCATATACATAGTACATAGTCTTACATTAACGTGAATATGGATGTCGCCTTTTTGCTCCAACTATTTTAAATTACATCCTCATACGATTAAACCCACGGTATCCAACGAATTATGAAATTGACAAAATATTCACAAAAAATATTGCTTCTTATTTCCATAAAGTTAGGCTGAAATAGCAAATCAGAGATTGAGAAAACTGTTAGATATAAACAAAAATAACCACCTAAAATACTGCTCGAAGTGGAGAAACAGGACAAGCTTTAAAACAGTTTCATCGACTTTTATGCCAACTGTAAAACTGTTTGCCTATAGGAATACATCAAAGAAAACCTCGTCTATTCTGTCTGTAACACTGTTCTGCAGCATGCCAACTGGAATACTGACTTCTTAGCTCTGACTGCTTGTGGCGTTATGTTGCCGCCATAGACTTTGGCAAGGTCCCAATCCTGGAGAACACATTTTTCGGCCTTGAAATTTTACACTTTTTCCCCTTCTCTTCTAGTGCTAACTATTGTGTTTTTCCTTTTTTCGAGTGATGTGATAGTGGGTTAAGTGCAGAAGTACCCAAACAATACAGTATGACTGTGCTCTTCGGAGTGAGCAACAAAGGGTCTACCGTGTGAAACTGGATGCACAGTCAGCAAGTCGTCTTTAGTTTTCGTTTTCCATAAACAAATGGAAAATTACTGTAATTTTGTTGTGCATCTAGGGAAGGGTGTCTCCCTATGAGAATTGGGGAAGGATCACTTGCACGTATACTGCTGTCATGTGTGTTGGGAACCTGCGAAGGATTCCGTGCCCCACGGTGAGACACCTATTCATAAAAGAAATACACTAAAGCGCCAAAGAAACTGGTGTACAGGCATGTGTATTCAAATACAGAGATGCAAAGAGGCAGAATACTTCGCTGGTGTCGGCAACGCATATATAAGACAACAAGTGTCTTGGCGCAGTTATTAGATCGGTTATTGCTGCTACAATGGCAGATCATCAAGATTCAAGTGACTTAACGTGGTGTTATAGTCGGCGCGCGAGCGATGGGGCACAGTATTTGCAAGGTAGCGATGAAGTGGGGATTTTTCCCGTACGGCTATTTCACGAGTGTACCGTGAATATCAGGAATCTGGTAAAACACCATATCTCCGACATCGCTGCAGCCGGAAAAAGATCCTGCAAGAACGGGCCCAACGACGACTGAAGAGAATCGTTCAACGTGACAGAAGTGCAACCCTTCCGAAAATTGCTACAGACTTCGATGCTGGGCCTTCAACAAGTGTTACTGTGCGAACCATTAAACGAAACACCATCGATATGGGCTTTCGGAGCCTAAGGCCCATTGGTGTACCCTTGATGACTGCAAGACACAAAGCTTTACGCCTCGCTTGGGCCCATCAACACCGACATTGGACTGCTGATTGGAAAAAGTCTCGTTTCAAATTGTATCGAGCGGATGGACGTGTACGGGTATGGAGACAACCTCATGAATCTTTGGCCCTGCATGTCAGCAGGGGACTGGTCAAGCTGGTGGGGGCTCTGTAATGGTATGGGGCGTGTACAGTTTGAGTGATATGGGAACCCTGATAGGTCTAGATACGACTCTGACAGGTGACACGTACGTAAGCATCCTGTCTGATCGCCTGCATCCATTCATGTCCATTGTGCATTCCGACTGAATTCCAGCAGGACAATGCGACACCCCGCACGTCCAGAATTGCTACAGAGTGGCTCCAGGAACACTCTTCTGCGCTTAAACACATCCACTGGCCACCAAATTCCCCAGAGATGAACACTGAGGATATCTGGAATCCCTTGTAAGATCCTGTTCAGAAGAGATCTCCAAACCTTCGTATTCTTACACATTGACGGGCAGCCCTGCACGATTAATATTAATTCCCTCCAGCTCTACTTTAGACATTAGCCGATGCCACGTCGTCTTGCGGCACTTCTGCGTGCTCGCGGGGGCCGTACAGGATATTAGGCAGGAGTACCAGATTTGGCTCTTTAGTGTAGATGTCCTGTATGAGTCCGCGTCCACTGAATATTTTTTGAATAAAATCACCGAGATGGGATAATCAAAAAGAAAAGAAAAACTAAGGCAACATCCGCGCCACCAGCGCCATCTAGCGACTAGAACTTTCATCTTCGTATAATTTTTTGAGTCAAGCTGTTAGTTGATACCACAATTATGCACACGTTTTCGTTGAACTTGTGCAGTTGTAAGCTGTTTGGTGAGTGGTCTTTTAAATAAAAAAATTTTAACTTTAATTTTTCATCTTTGATAATTTGATGTACAACAAACGACTGTCACTAGTCATGTTCCTTAAACCTTAATTTCAGATATCTGATGACAGTAACAAAAACTGCGTAATAAGGGATTCTTATTAAGAAATATAAGCTTTTTTTATTCACAAAAAGGCAAAAACCGGATCCCTTGTACAGTTATGTAAGGACTGAACACGAAAGCAAAATATTGAAGGCATTATATCGGCGCGTTATTGTAAATGTTCGTATCCATTTTGGACGGAGATAAGTATCTAAACTGCAGCCGCACCAAGGAATCAAGTTCGCGTGAACTGAGTAACAAATAAGAAAACCGGAACTATTCAGTGATTGCTAAAGCTGCAGTATTTTCCATCACTGCTGGGAACCTGAAATCTGCAGTTTAACGGAGTCCGCGACATCGATTGCTAGAAATTTGAGAAAACTCTTCTGAAAAAAAGTTCGTATACAGATTCCAGAAGAGGGCAAGTCCTCTCTTGCCTGCTCGTGAGTGGCGGCGCACTCTTGTAATCCAGGTTACTGGGAGATAGTTCTTTGTGATAGATTTGTAGATCATCAGCTGATTCGGTCATTTCGTGAGCTCGGGAGCGTCCGCTGAGCCTTCCTCGTGCTCTGGATCCAACCCAGATAACACTGTGGAAATGTCACCTACGAGACTGAAGAAGTCCAACTCACAAAACCAAAGGTGTATCCATGGATAAACGGTGATTCCTCGGGAAACCGAAGGCCAATCTGTACTGAGTTGTTGGAAGTGTATGGCAACGACGCAGCATCATGACAGTGGTTAGGTGCCGCCGACATTTCTAATGTGCTCAAAGAAGTCTGAATGACAAAAAACAAAGTGGCAGGCAATCTCTGCGAAGAACCGGAATCTTAAGAGAAGTGGAGGCCATCGTGGTCGAAGACTGGACTATCCCAGTAGAAGCGATAATCGACGAAGTAACAACCAGCCCTGGATCAGTATTCAACGTCTTGTACATCACTTAGAACATGAAGACCGCCACCGCCCACTTCGTTCTGCGACTGCTCCCATCCACTTAGAAAACCCGCTAATACGGCGCAGCAGTAAAAATATTGCAGTTCTATCATGTCAGTCCAGATAACTACATTAGTCCCCAAATTACCATGAGCGAAGGAGCGTTCTATAACCAGAACCTCGAGACGAAAGAGTAAACCAAGGAGTGGATTCACCACGGCCAAAAACAGACGAATTCTCAACCATGGTCGGACTGGGTGAAGCCAAGTGGTTTTTGGGAGCAAACCGTCAAGGGATCTAAACCTCCTGATGATACCTGAAGTTCTCAACTGTCAACACGAAGTGCCGCGAGAAGTTGCACATGCGGTTGTTTATGTTCCAAGATAGAGCACCAGTTCATTCTGCACAGGACAATCTTCTTCGGGCTATCAAATTTCACTTTATCTCCACATTCTCTTGACGTGGAATCCAATGGCTTCTTCTTCCGATGAAGAAACCACTGAGTGGCACCCACTTCCAGAACAACGAATAGATGATGTACCAGGTGATTTTAGACTGCCAAAATGCAAACTTCTGCAACTAAAGTAGCTGCCAATGCAGTCGTTGGGAAAAAGATGTAGCATTGACCGGAAAATGTTTAAAGAATGACTGCAATGTTCCATCGTCGCACCTAGTGTTAAAGAGGTGACAAAAACTTCACGACTATTTCAATAGATACGATTCCATTGCAGGTTGTACGCATATCCCTCCCTTCGACCTCTGAACTGTCTTACACGGAGAGGGGGCTGTAGTTCCATGCTGACTCCGAACCATGGTGAGACTTTGCATTTTTGATATGAACAAATAACCGTCACAGGTGAAAGAAACGATAGCGACCGAATGGTGATCGAACCACCAATCTGCGATTTGTAGCTGGCAATTACTTAGGCACACTAGATTAAATGCAACTTTTTAATGTCTGGAACTTTTTTGTTACTAACGGAGTTCAACAAATTTGTAACGACTGAATGTGAGTTGACCTCTTCCATCCACTATTTTTATCCACAAAGAGAAGCAGACAACATGACACCGTCTTCCGCACGCAACTGCACGGGGCACACATCCACGTAATACTGGCGACGTTCTGCACGACACGCCTAGGTAGCATGTACGCTACACCACAGCTCGTGACATGTACTCTTACAGCTTTTCGAAACCATCTATACGGGCATCTAGGTTAAGATCCCAGTTATCACACACACCTTGGTGGGCCCTCATTTGCGATTAATTGGAGAAAAAATTTCGGATTTTTGTGTGACAGTGTTAAAAAGTTGGATGAAATAGTCTGGTTGCGTGATTTTGATGGTAGCTTCACATGAAGGAGGACGTACGTTCAAATCTCGCCAGATGGAGGCAAATCTTTTTAATTTTAAATCTGTATCGAAATGACTGATTATTTTCATTAAATTAACTGATTTAAATGTATTTTTATTTCCATTTCTTTGTCAACTCATTTTAATCATAATATCAACTTCACTTGCTCTCGTTTTTCTTCCTATCATTCTTTTTCCACTTGAAACCTTTGTTCGTGTGTTATAATTAATTTTATGTATTAATTTCGATTTGTTTCGTTTTGCAACCCTTTTTTTCGTCCACATTATTGCGTTCATTATATCTATTTCTCATTTTGTGTGAATTTCGTTGTACTTGTAAACTCTTCATTCATATGCGATATTTTGTCCACAGTGCAATAAGAATTTAGGTTATCTTTTAAATGTGTGTATGACGATTACGATGCAGAAAGATTGCACGCGTGATAAAGAAAAACATTTTTTACGCCCCGGCACAGTCAATATAAAGAGATTTGTTACTTTCTTTTTTTTAACTGATAGATCGGAGTTTCCAAATAATTGAATATTATAATACATAAATATAATTAAATTCATATTCACAAAAATTCCGACTGGAAAAAGAACACTGTAAAGAGAAAATTAAACACAGAAAAAGATTCATATGGTGATTAAAATAATGTGACAAAGGAAGAGAAATTAGAATTACATTTAAAGCAACTAACTGATCCAAAATAACGATCAATGTCATTTCGATGAAGACATAAAAATAAAAAAATTCTGCACTTGACGAGATCTAAACCCACAACCTCTTACATCTATTAACCTGTCCATAGCATCACGCAACCAGACTAATCTATAATTTTTTTAACCCTATTACGTAGCACACAAAATTGTGAAATTTTTTCGTTAGTTACTTGCAAATGAGGGTGTGTCAGGGTGAATGGCTGCAGTATGTCATACCTGGGACATTAACCTACATCACCGTACATTTGGTTTCAAACAGTCGATCCCACCGCTGGGGACCTCTCCGTGTTAGCAGTATACTTACAAACGATGGTGTTGGAGAGAGGCTAGGAGAAAGGTGCCAGTGTTTGTAACCCTTGAAGTTAGTCGTCCGTCGTTATCTTGGTAGTTTAGGAAGTGGCGACAGGGATAGTCACTTGATTTGTATAAATGGCGTCGCGAAAGCCACAAATCACCTGCAGAACTACGTCAAGACACGCAAGCGCCTGCTACAAATCGGACAGCCCAAGTCACAACAACTGCCATTTCGCTCACACGACATGCAGAGACTGCTGTCAGAAATAGAGCGATAGCACCGACGAGGGAATTTCGAGGTTAGGCGCCGCCAAATAAGCGCAAACTCGATCAAACAGAAACGTCGAAAACTTTCAGCCACTAGGCTGCAACTTAACATTTCGTGCCGCCAGGAACAATGGATAAGAGATAACATGCAACAAACGGTATGCTCAGAGAAAACGGAACAAGAATTGCTGATAGGAACTCGTGGCCAGGCTACCAGTTTCCAGAATGGATTTTCACTCTGCAGCAAGTAGCCACTCACTTGAAACACAGTGGCTGAGTAGAACTGTGTGCCAGACGGGGACTAGAAAAACACGGAATTTTTGCTTTTCGCATACCTGCGTAGCTCGGTCAGTAGAGCTGTTACCCGTTCAAGGCAAACGTCCCACCTTTGAGTCACGGTTCGGTACCGGTTGAAGACGCCTGGAATCTTCAGGTTAAAAGTTTCCTCTACCGCGGCAGTTGTAATATACACTGTAGTGACAAGAGTCACAGATCGGGGTGGTAACGCACACACAAGGTATAATACGGCAGTGCATTGGCGGAGCTGTCGTATGCACTCAGCTGATTCGCGTGAAAAGACTTCCGACGTGACAATGGCCGCACGACGGAAATTATAAGAGAATTTGAACGTGGAATGGTAGGTGGAGCTAGATGCATGGAGCATTACATTTCGGAAATCTTTAGGACATTCAATACTCCGAGCTCCACAGTGTTAAGAATGAGCCGAGTGTGCCACATTTCAGGCATTGCCTTTCGCCTCGGATAACGCAATGGCGACGGCCTTCACTTAACGACAGAGCAGCAGCGTTTGTGTAAGTTGTCAGTGCTAACAGACAAGCAACACTGCATCGACCTAAGACGAAGTGCGTCGAAATTTGGCGTTATTGGGCTATAGCAGTCGACGACCAACGCGAGTGCTTTGCTAATAGCAGGACATCGCCTGCAGCGCGACTCCTGGGATCGTACATGTCGGTTGGACCCTAGACGACTGGAAAACCGTGGCATGGTCAGACGTGTCCCGATTTCAGTTGGTAAGAGCTGATGGCAAGAGTCGAGCGTGGCGCAGACCTCACGAAGCCATGTACCAAAGTTGCCAACAAGGCATTGTGCAAGTTGGTAGTGGCTCTATAATGGTGATCTGTGTTTACATGGAATGGACTAGCTCCTCTGTTCTAAGTGAACCGATCACTGATTGGAATTGGTTATGTTCGGCTACTCTGAGACTATTTGCAGCCACTCAGGGACTTCATGTTCCCAAACATGTCACTGGGCCACAATTGTTCAGGATCGGTTTGGAGAACATTCTGGACAATTCGAGCAAACAATATGGCCGCCCAGATCTCCCTACATGAATCCCAGAAAACATTTATGAAACATAATGGAGAGGTCAGTTCGTGCACAAAATTCTGCAGCGGCAACACTTTCGCGCAAATGGACGGATATTGAAACAGCATGGCACAGTATCTCTGCAGGAGACTTTCAACGACTTGAGTCCATGCCACGTCGAGTTGCTGCAGTACGCCTGGAAATAGGTCTGACACGATATTAGTATTTGTCCCAGGGCTATTGTCACATCAGTCCGCATAACCGAGAGCGGGCGTCTATAGGGCGCGGAGCTTGAATTGACTTAACTGTCCAACAACTACGAGCAAACGGAAATTTATTTACCAAGAATATGCCTGTCCCGCAGAAGGTAGTGCCCAGAAAACATACATTATTTTCTGGTCAATATGATGTCGCAATGCCATGTCCTGTGTCAACATGAAATGAAGTACGAAGTGTGACATAAATCAAATAAGACTTCTGAGTACTAAGGAAGCCTAGCATGCTTTAAACTGATTTATGCAACTGCAGAGGACAATCTACATTAATGACTAGTAATTTGGGGTAAATTTTAATTTAGAAACATAATTTTATGTCCAAACAACAAATCGATTTTACTAAATCATATCTTCCACGTACGCACATTGGGATGTTTTTTTAATATAATTACGTTTGAGAACAAAGTACTCATTTTCTTTTACAAACTTATCAACGTGCCCTCTATCACACGCGTGACAAACAGCCAGACCCGCTCAGATCTATCCCATACTTACTGTGAGCACATCTGGAGTTCACTACTGTTGGAAGAGGAACCGCTTGACCGGAATCCTGGGTAAGCACATGGAAGCCGTCGCCATTTACCCTTACACAAACAGCTTCTTTAAATTTCTGGTACTATCGTCTAATACTTTGAGCTGTAGAAGGTACAGGTCGTGATCTCGATGAATTGCACCTGTTGAAACGGAGATTGCCAAACCCATTTTTTACTATGTTATTACCATCTTGACTTTATGTACACTGTGTAACGAGCGAGCGAGCTGGCGGCAACAACATGAACCGGCAATTTACAACCAACAACAAGGTACACTAGTTTAGGTGTGTAAGTCAAAACCTACCCCAGTTTTTTATCTTCATCCGTGTAGAGGAAGTACTGTGAAACCCGTTGATTCTTCTTGAAAGATCTTGTATCTGTCGTAGCGTATCAACGTGAAAACATTGTCTTTGTACGGTGGCAAGCTTCAGCTCGCTCGCAACTCAGTGACAGTGGATGAGCAGTTTGTGTTCTTGAGTACTGCCACAAAATGTCTCGCGAGACTTGAAAAAGTCAACCACAGAGATTTCTCAGCTGCTGTTAGACGCTTTTGAAGGCGAGTGAGGGTCGCGTACGCACATCTAAATGCCGTAACAAATATTCTGAAAACAGCGATTGTTAAAGTTAAGGACATGACTGGTGAGCCATGGACATTAGAAATCATGAAAAAATCTGTTCGACAAGCAATACGGTATGTCCGAAAATTGGTTATTAGTGGCACTGCCGACATGCTACCCCAATGCACTGTGTATTCGACTCATTTATGCGTTAAACATGAGGCTAGCGTGTCGGTAATCGTGCCAAAAAAGTGTATGAATAACTGCAGAGCAGAAAAGCTTATTCTGACCTTCAGAAATCGGTTAACGAAGAGCCCAAGTTTTTAGACATATTGCACCGGAGAATAGTTTCGTTTTTGCTTTTCTTCTTTCTACGTGCAATCTAAAAACCATGCGGCAATCTATGCATTGCAAACCATCTTCTCCATGATTTTTCTTCCCTAGCTGAGAAACGATCGGGGTATGGCTTCCAGTGGTTAAACAGTTTACTAATTATGGTTGAAGAAATTCTCTTAACGTGTAAAAAGGAATCAGCCCAGTCGTGAATAAACTCAACTATTTAGCATCAGAACAATGCGTTTACCCACAAAACTTTTAGTAGTCAAATACTGGCTACGAAAAAATCTCAGTCTTTAACACACGCTTTACTCACCTGATACGTCACCGAGTGATTTTTAATACTTCCAAAAATCAAATATGCGCTAAAAGGGACTGAACAATAGAGGATGAGAAAGAAAAAAATACGGAAATTCCGCTAAGACCTCACGCAGAAAAGCTTGGACAGTGGATGCACGGAACTAACGCAGGCATGTGTGGACTCAAACGGATTCTACTTTGAAGGTGACCTCTAGCAATTTAACATACTGGTGAACACAAAAATTTGTAGCACAAATCCTTTTTCTTTTGTGTCACAGTTCATAATTAGTAAAACAGTACAGCAACTCGTGTCGCAACTTGCAGGTTGCTAGTGACATGGCAGTGCAAACGACCCAAGAAAAATTAGCTTGACATTAAATGTACCGGGTGACCAAAAAGTCAGTATAAATTTGAAAACTTACTAAACCACGGAATAATGTAGATAGAGGGGTAAAAACTGACACATGCTTGGAATGACATGTGGTTTTATTAGAACAAATAGCGTGAAAGATCTCCTGCGCGCGTCGTTTGGTGATGATCGTGTGCTCAGCCGCCACTTTCGTCATGCTTGGCCTCCCAGGTCCTCAGACCTCAATCCGTGCGATTATTGGCTCTGTGGTTACCTGAAGTAGCTAGTGTATCGTGATCGACCGACATCTCTAGGGATGCTGAAAGACAGCATCCAACGCGAATGCCTCACCGTAACTCCGGACATGCTTTACAGTGCTGTTCACAACATTATTCCTCGACTACAGCTATTTTTGAGGAATGATGGTGGACATATTGAGCATTTCCTGTAAAGAATATCATCTTTGCTTTGTCTTACTTTGTTCTGCTAATTATTGCTATTCTGATCAGATGAAACGCCATCTGTCGGACATTTTTTGAACTTTTGTATTTTTAGGTTCTAATAAAACCCCATATCATTCCAAGCATGTGTGTCAATTCGTACCTCTGTCTACATTATTCCGTGATTTATTCAGTTTTCAAATTTATACTAACTTTCTGATCACCCGGTGCAATTGTGAACAGCGTTTAAAAAACCACAGTCGAAACGAAGGCAATGGCTTGAAGACACCAACAAGAATCGTCGTACGTACAAAAACAACTCGTGTTAAAAGGGGCTGAAATTTAACAGAACAAAATTCAGCTGTAAAGAGAACACTATGTTTAATGTTTGAGTCTTGTTTCTCACTACTTTTATTTCGAAGTAACCCACTGCAGAACAGATAACCGGTGATCCACAATTTATCGTTTACATCGTACCTACCAATGTCACTTCATGGGCTGCGAAAGCACTATAGTATCGTTCTTTCCGTATATTAGCAATGTTTGTTAGTACTATGAAATTACCAGTTTTTGTTTGGAACGAATCTTTATGGGAATGCCGTTACTGTTTGCATGTCAATAAAACAAATGCGGAGGCTACAAAACTGTACTGTAAACCTGATCTGTCAGTTACTAAGAAAATGCGCATTATTCGAAAGACCTAATGCCTGACACTTTATTACATTCCAGAGCGATGTTTCAAATTCTGTCGAAATATTGAAGCATTATTTTTCATTCGAACTGTATAATACATTTTTGGCTTTTACCGAAAACAAACTGTACAGGGAGAACGAGCAGCGTCTACGAAGAGACTAATCTATACGTGATGCAATTCATTTATTACTTAAATTGTTAATCATCGCTCTGATCTTGTTCTATTACATTCGCTGGTGACTATTGTGCATGGATAGATGATGTAAAGATATTTAATCTAATTTCTATTTTGATATAGAAACAGATTAGTGAGAATATTGTTAAGATTCATAAGATTCGAGAGATGAGTAAAAACAAATTCAAATTTTTGCAAGGAGAGCTGCAAGGACACTCCAGAACTTAATGTCTCATAGCATTTGTTCATTTGTTTAATTTAGAGGAAAAATTTTGTTCATCCCGAATAAATCTACATACATCCCTCAAATTGCGAGTAAGGTCCCAGCGTAACTTACTGATAAGTTTTCTGGGATGCCAGAAAAACAGTTTGGATTGCGGAATGTATTTTCAACGCCGCAACACTTGTTTATAGTCTTAGAAGAAGCTACATTAATTACAGAGTACTATGGCAAAACTATTATAAATGTGTTTCGGACTTCAGAATGTGCCTGGCATCTATGACTGTTACACAAACTCTTTGTCCAGGGCAAGGTAATATAACTTGCGCAGCTACTAGAAACTGTATTTATTTTGACTTTTGGTCTGAAGGAAACTGTCTTTACGAACGCAGCTTTGCTGTCTGAATAAGGAACACTACATCCGCCAACAGCGATATACGGCTATTGATGTGTCTCTATGCCCTGTGCTGTACAGTCCTATACCGCCGATTTCCACAAATCATAAAATATAACAAAAAGAAATATTAGGCTTTTAACATATCGCCGATACCAAGGCCTTCAGAGACGACCAGAACCTCGGACAATAATTTATACTATATTCTCTTCGTGAAAGTAGTCGTCATTGAACGATGGGAAGGCATAGGAAACTTACGAGATTTAGAAGGCACACAAAATGATTCGATCACATTCAAGGCATTTCGAGCACTATGAAATTGAAAAAAAATCAATCATTATCAACTCAGATGCCTATTACATGAATTACACTGACATTAACGACGCATCTGTTTCAACTTGTTTTAAAATTGTAAGTACTGTCCGCGCAGTATTAGTAAGGCTTTAGCTGTCCTGCATAAAACACTGAATGAACATTTTTGAAGTTTTTAAGAATTTATTTACATTTTTCGTCATTATTCATGTTGTAAATAGCTACTAAACGTACAACTTCCAATATTTCACGCTGTTAGCATCACGTGGTATTGTTTTCTACGCACTAAAGTGTAATTTCCGAAAATACGCAATTATGTTCGAAGATAAGTTCTACGTGGAAAACTCACGTGGCCTGTGTTTTAGTAACTTTTTCTAATCATATCTCAATTGCAGACATTCTTCGTTGTACCGAAAAATGCTATGCCTTAAACGTAGAACCTACGTAATACTGGCTCCAACTTTATAAATCCGTACTCCGTACAGGACATCAAGCGATACTTCAACGATTCGTATGCTGAACGAATGCGCGTAGTTTGCGCAAAGAGCTCTTTCCTTTTTGTAATTTATTTTATTTGCATCGATAAATTTGATGAAATGTCAAATAAGGTTGTTCCTAATGCAAATTCCCTCATTTTCTGCAATTCTGTAATATATAGCTGATTTCTTTGTAAAAGCATGCAATAAAATGAATTTGGTTATTACTTTAGAGTTTCAACCTACCGATTGTCCGAGTTTGGACGAAATCGGTGATAGTTTCAGAATGTTATTCTATGTTGTTACACAGTAATCAGGAAAACTGTAATTGTCATTTACGATCAAACAGTTCAAAAAAGAAGAATGGGATTTGTTTTTTGGAATGACAAATTCTATATTTTGGCGAGGAAAGAAAAGCGAGCAATTTTAGAACACGCTCAGTGTCTTACGAAACGCCTCGCGGGAAGGAGTGTCTCATGAGACAAGTAAAGCACCTCACGTCTGAACTGACGTCACGCAGGAACATTGACTACAAACCACACACAGGGTCTGACTAAAGCTGCTTACTTGCAGTGCAAATCCAAAGCCGTTACGAAGAGGCACAGGGGCAACGCAAGGAAATGCCATATGAAATTGCCTATTGATAAACATCCCCAAACATGTGAAATTAAAATGGTTCAGCGGTTAAATGCATCATCAAAATATAGCATCGAGATTTACTTTTACAGTTTATAAAAAGAGCGACATCTTCGAAATTACTGCAAGACTGACGCGAAGCAATGCATAAGGAAATCATTTTACTGATCATACTATATTCTCTGGTGCAGGGGATTTTCAACAGACTACATGGATACCCTGCCTGGGCCACATTCCCCAAATCAATTATCTACTCCATATTGCTCGTTTCCAGAGGTGAGTGTCCTGTCGCCTGTATTTGGAACACGCTGCTCAACTCTGCGTCGTCACGACAACGCACCATAGCTGCTTTCCATTTCCGCATCACAATTATACTGTGTGTACGCGCGCAGGTTTTCAACGAGCTGTGAGTCACCTTGGGAGCATCGACACGAAAGCCCCTGTCCTACAGGCAGAAGCATGCTGTAGTTGAACACACCTAAAGTAATTCTAAAAACACAGAGTATCTCTTAACGGAAATCCAGTGGAAGAGTTAAAATTTTATTATTCAGACGATAAACTTCTATTGTTACATCAGCTACAACACAGTAAGATACACATTTCCCACAGTTTTTCAACATAATCACAAAATCACTAACCATACCAAAATACGGAAAGCTGCGCTAATTTTGTGATCGCCTATCGGAAGTAATCTGTGTCTTCGTTAGGAACTTTCGAAACCACTGCCTGTAGGTACTGCTCGTAGATAAACATTTTTCCAAATCATCTTTCATCTCCGGACAAAACGTGACTATACACTATCAAATAACTTATTCAAACAGAGCAAAAAGATACGTAGAGCTTTCATTGCGAGCTACTAAAGTGTTCAGTCCGAATCTCAACAAAACTTTGGAGGATAAGGATTTCTTAACAATGGCCTTATGCAAACAGTTGTCCCCTAAATACCTTTTCGCCATCCTGATTTATAGTTTTTTTGGATACTGCAGCCCATACTAAATTACGTTATGTCTTTTTACTTTATCAGATTGTATTTAGTAGATAAATTTTTATGCTTCTTTCACAGTCAGCTGATTTTAGTCTATGGACAGTTTCAAGTGATCCTTTAGACAGGCCAAACAGAAGGAAAAAAGTACTGCTGGATGTTTTCACTGTTATGGATAAAAGAGCTCATTGATCATAAGAACATACTACTAATACATATGTAAACTCTGAATGTTGCCCAAATTACAGCTGCATTGTAAATAAATGTATCAGCTACCTGAACTGTAGTAAAGACAAATAATCAAGCATACCCTATAATTTGACGGTCTATTCTCTCCCTTAAATAACCCTCATCGCCCGCTGGAACTATGTCAACAGACAAGAGAAAGGCAGCTGCACGTGTGTACTACGAACGAGTTTGGCTATATAAGAAAACATGGCTGAATGAAAAATCCCATGAGAATGGGAGTAAACAGATGTAATCAGAGAGGGTACCTGCATCTGTTTCTGTGCTTGTTTCACTTTTAGTTCATATAATCTCCTGTTTCTTTCGGTAACTGAGCGCTCAAGTAATGTCCCCAAATTCCATAAGACATCTATACATCTAAAAAGTCCGCTACATTTGTGTAGAAATGCGACCGTTCCGCAGTTGCTCACTAAGCAAATGTAAGGATATACCGGAAACTCTTCACAGACCACCTAGTAGAGAGAATTTTCCTAACACTCTTCAGTCCACTTAGAAATTTTAGTGTTTGCTCTCAGCATGGAAACGGTTCCATACTCTTAGCTTTCGCTGGATTGGTTACATGATGAGACCAGGATTTTAGATGAAACATGACAAATTCCCATTGTCAAATGCAGTTTCTCTGATGCCTGATTATCTGGTGAGTAGCCGCGATCGAATGTTATTCGCTTGTCATCTCTACTACTATAAAAACTGTAACCTACACTCACTACCACACTTCCTTCGGAGTGTGTCGAGAAATGTGACATGTAACAGTTACACTGCATTTTAATTTTCATTAGTGTATTGTAGTATGTTACAGTTTACTGTTGTAACTTACTCTCAGAATCTGTCTTGCATGACCCAACGTTGTCCAGTCCCTTAACTGCGGGCTGCATTGAAGCCATCAAGGTAATTGCCATCGCTTCCACAAGCTGGCTGTGTTCCGGTGCGTTTGTTGCGGTGTGTGGAGCGGATATAAGCAAGAACGTGGGGTCATCCGTAGTAGCGGTCGGCAACGTGACATGGTAGCCGAGACTTCCTGGCAGCCGCTTCTATATTTACAGCCTAGTTTACCCTGCTGCAGCCGGCGCAGGGTCCCAGCATAAGCCTATCTGCTCTCTCGCCAGTTGTGAACTAATCTGAGAGAAAACCGCACTGCTGCAAGCCAGTAATCATTCCCAGGCCTCCGTCTCCACGTGTTCCAGAATACAAGTACAGTGTTAGCGAGCAATACTTAACACAGAATATAGTTGTATCTCAAACTACTCGTAGGCCACATACACACATGAAACTCTGTTACCGATGCGTTTAACTGATAACTGGAGCTGAACTAAAAATTATTCGCACAATCTTGATAACTGATGGAAAATAATGTTGCTATTACATTACATTCACACTAGGTTGCATAACTGATGTATCTGTCTTCAGTTCTGGTCTTTATCGTAGCTGCATACGGTTGAAGCTATTGAAAACTAAGAGTGAAATGTATCTTGAAGGATAGGAAGGTCGAACTATATGTATAACTTATCGATACACTTAAATGGTGTATTAACCATTGAGTGGAATAAGAGGATCAAGCATGGTAGAAAGACCACTTCTGAAAATGAGTCAGTTCTCTGGAACATGGATACCTGATACTAATGCTACAAAATGATATTGACGACTTAAATCTGTAACACCAGACAGCCTTTGTAACTAAGCTGAAGCACAGGGAGTATTTGAGATGCGCTTCCTTTCCAGCTGCAACTTCAATATACTACATGGTAGACTGAATGTAAACAGAATCTCAACACTGCTTTTCCTCGGTAGTTAGAAAAAAAAAAGTGTTGTAAAATAAGATTCCAACTGTGTACTGCTCTGTTTTCTTCGAATACTCAAAGTCAAACGTATACCACGCAACACAGAAAGCTATCGTTGAGATTAGCTTGATGCTGTTCTCTAGCCTCGTCACTTAACAGCTATCCTCTTCATTTCAGATCAAGTGCTGCATCCTACATTTACAGTCTGCCACATATCACAACGTAACTTCCTTACGCACTTGTGTCTAGCTGTAAGGCCCACGCGATTCTTTCTTCCGCCAGCAAGGAGTTATTTCTCAATATGTCCCCAACAATCGTCTTGGACACATGATCTTTATTTGAGATGTTTCACCCTTGCTGGCGTCGCCATTTCCTATTCTATCAAAACACGCAATCTACAAGATCTCCTCTACCACAACATTTCAAATGCTTATAATTGTTCAATTTATGGCCACGGTACACACCCTTAAAGAGCAGTGCTTCAGACATAACCTTTCATGTTCTATTTCTGGCATAGAATTTCTTGCTCGATATTAACAGTAAGCATTGCATCACGAAAACCTTCGAGTTCTTCTTGAATCTTTCTTTATCTATTCTAATTTCAGGATAGAAAAGCATTCGCCCACCTCTTCAAGCGCCTCTTGCCCTAGTTTAACATTTAGCAAACAAGTACGTTCACCTGCTATCCAAACCTTTCTTTTCTGTATTACAATATGCACAGGAACAATCACACAGCAAATTTTCCATTTCAATAAACACTGATCGATTCCGGTTCGCATCTAGCGAAAATTGCTATGCCAACTACGAACTGTATCTTCGTGATTTTGTGTCCATTACAAACTAATGTCCAATAGAGAGCAATCTTTACTTCCACCCTTCTCTCTCCAATAAACAAATTAAGTATCGGTAGTGATCCTGAGTAGCTCTGTATTACATCTCCCCTGAGTTAGACATCTTATAACATTGCGTCAATCGTAAAGATAATGGATCACCACAAAGGCTAAGACTGGAAAACATTATTCCACATTATCGAAATCTTTCCCTAAATCTAGGAATGGGATATATACAGGGTGCGGCAGCGTTCATAGCAGGGTATTAAATACACACCATCCGGCAGTAACTATAATTTATTTATTACCTCTTATGTCAATTAATAGTTAAAGGTATGCCATTTACTAATGTGTAAGTCATTTTCCATCGCGTGGATTACTTTTTGAATATGACTCCTGTCAAATGATACCCCCCTCA
Organism: Schistocerca gregaria; assembly: GCF_023897955.1. Classification (NCBI taxonomy): domain Eukaryota; kingdom Metazoa; phylum Arthropoda; class Insecta; order Orthoptera; family Acrididae; genus Schistocerca; species Schistocerca gregaria. The sequence continues at coordinate 218,719,773 of NC_064920.1, read as the reverse complement.
GTGAACGCTACCTAAAGATGCTGCAAGACTTCGTTCCTCCCCAATTAGACATGGTCGATGTGGATGTGGAACAATTATGGTTTCAACAAGGAGGAGCGATCTCGCCAGAATTTCCATGGATTTCTTGTGACATTTCCCGGTAGAGTAATTTCCCGTTTTGGTGACATTTCCTGGTCGCCTCGCTCACCTCACCTTTCATGTGCAGACTTTTTCCTTTGGGGCTACTTGAAACAAGAAGTGTTCCGAACACGTTCTGCCACCATTCCTGAGTTGAAGGATCGCATCAGAACTGCCGTCGGCAATGTCCTACGGAATACGTTACGTCGAGTTATGGGAAGCTACCAACGCCGCCTAGATGAATGTGTTGTGCAGAGGGGGCATCATTTGACAGGAGTCATACAAAAAGTAATCCATGCAATGGACAATGACTTAGTAAATGACATACCTTTAACTATTAATTGATATAAGAGGTAATAAATTACAGTTACTGCCTGATAGTGTGCTTTTAATATCCTACTATGAACGCTGCCGCACTCTGTATTTGTTTTTGTTCTGTTATTATTATCATCCGCTGAGTGGAAGAAAGAGCTATTTTTTCTCCTAAACTGGTCCTCTTAATTTAATGTACTTTGAGTTCCCTCATTATTTGATGAGTTCCTCTAGTGAGTTTTTACCACGCATGCAATATTGTTAGAAAACTATAGCCAAAGAACCTCGTCAGGTTTCTGATTAGGAGCAGACAGTAGAGTTAGCTTATTGCAGACAACTTCTCTCGGTATCCAGAATTTGCCTTTCACTTTGCAGCGAAGTGTGCGCTGTTTTGAAATTCCCTGGCAGATTAAAACTCGTTACTATATATGAGGCCTGTTCAAAAAATTTCGCAACATTCGTAATTTTACCCAATGCCCTGTTGGAGCGAAATGCGGTTGGGTTACCATCCCTGCACAGGCCTGTATTTAATGTGTAACTGACGGAAGGTTAGTTATTGTATGTCTGTTATTGCTCACTGCTGTACTGAGTAGTACGTTGCGTAGCACAGTTTACAAATTTAGAGATAGCAAAGTTAGAGGAGCAACGTGTGTGCATAAAATTTGCGTGAAACTCACGTCAAAAAAATGGTTCAAATGGCTCTGAGCACTATGAGACTTAACATCTGAGGTCATCAGTCCCCTAGAACTTAGAACTACTTAAACCTAACAAACCTAAGGACATCACACACATCCATGTCCGAGGCAGGACTCGAACCTGCGATCGTAGCGGTCGCGCGGTTTCAGGCTGAAGTGCCTAAAACCGCTCGGTCACACCGGCCGGCGAAACTCAAGTCAACTTTTATGGAGACATACCAACTGATGCTGGAAGCCTACGGTGGTGAGTGCTTATGCGAACCAATCTAAGACCGACCGACCGACCGACCGACCGACCGACCGACCGACCGACCGACCGACCGACCGACCGACCGACCGACCGACCGACCGACCGACCGACCGACCGACCGACCGACCGACCGACCGACCGACCGACCGACCGACCGACCGACCGACCGACCGACCGACCGACCGACCGACCGACCGACCGACCGACCGACCGACCGACCGACCGACCGACCGACCGACCGACCGACCGACCGACCGACCGACCGACCGACCGACCGACCGACCGACCGACCGACCGACCGACCGACCGACCGACCGACCGACTGACCGACCGACTGACCGACCGACTGACCGACCGACTGACCGACCGACTGACCGACCGACTGACCGACCGACTGACCGACCGACTGACCGACCGACTGACCGACCGACTGACCGACCGACTGACTGACCGACCGACTGACTGACCGACCGACTGACTGACCGACTGACTGACTGACCGACTGACTGACTGACCGACTGACTGACTGACCGACTGACTGACTGACCGACTGACTGACTGACCGACTGACTGACTGACCGACTGACTGACTGACCGACTGACTGACTGACCGACTGACTGACTGACCGACTGACTGACTGACCGACTGACTGACTGACCGACTGACTGACTGACTGACCGACTGACTGACTGACCGACTGACTGACTGACCGACTGACTGACTGACCGACTGACTGACTGACCGACTGACTGACTGACCGACCAAGAGATTGCAGAAGAATGCAACATCATATCATGAAATCCTGACACGCATCTTGGAATACATCGTTTACTTCCAAGTGTGTACCACGTCTCTTGATTCAAGACCAGAAAGACATTCTCCTCGCAATCTGGGAAGAGCTTTTGGATCGGGCAAATAAGAACGAGATATTCCTTAAAAGAATCATAATTGGTGATGAGACGTGGGTCCACAGTTATGATGTTGAGATCAAGGTTCAGTCTTCACAATGGATCAGGAAAGATACTCTGAGACCAAGAAAAGCTCGTCAGGTCAAATGGCAAAGCCATACCGATTGTTTTCCTTAACTATGAAGGATTAGTTCATTATGAATTCGTGTCACAGGGACAAACAGTTAATAGTACTATCTGGGCGTGTTGCGACGCCTGCGAAAAAATGGCAGAAGGAAACTGCCTGAAATACGGGGAGACAATTCCTGGTTCTTGCATCATGCAACGTTCATCCCTGCTGGTGCGTGACTATTGCACAAAAAGCGAAAACTGTTGCCTCATCCTCCGCACACTCGGGACCTGGTCCATGAACCATTTTTTTAATTCCTAAATTGATATCCATTGAGAGGACGAAGATTTGCATGACAGACGAGATAGAAGAAAATTCGTAGGTAGCACATAGAGCGATATGAAGTAAAAACGGCGTTGTGAGCGTTGTATGAATTGTGGGCAGAATTTCGTAGGAGACCATGCTGCACAATAAGTAAAAGGTAAGCGAAGACAAAATTTGTGCACAAAGTTTCGGAACTTTTTGAGCAGACCTCGTATGGGTTCTAACGCAGAACCTCGCCCTTTGGAATTGTGCAGACACCATTCACGAGCCGTCCACAGGCCTCCACTTCCATACGCTCACGAAAGGTTTCTAGGAGTGTGTCTCAGACAATTCTCTGACTGCCATCAAAAAAACAACTTACAGGCAAAGATTCCAAATTAACGAAGTTCGGTATAAATATATATGCGCTTATAGGCATTGTTTACTTTTACAATTTTGATCTGCTGTCATTACGTGAAAGGGTTTAAAGTAAACAGGAATTATCGCCATGAACTATAGAGGAATGAGTTACTGTAAGGGGAGCCTTGTGAGAGTAAGACATGCGCGGAAAACGGGATAGCCCTCAAATGTAAAAACTTATTCCCGTCCCCACCAACAGATGGCAACACTTAGATATAAGCTTTTACATTTGAAGGTTAGCCTGTTTTTCCTTGCATCTCATGACTGAAGCGCATATGGAATGTAGGCGCAAAGCGTAATCCTTTATAACAGCCGTGAAGTTAATATTTTGCATAGTTAGGAGCAGCTGTCACATTTTCGATGCTCCCTGCCATTAATTGTTCCACACGACAGATGTGTTCTACTTTTGGAACCGCCACGAAACTGAATATCACCTGGTTCAGAGATCACAGCAGGGCAATGCCACTGGCAGAGCAGCTTTCACCGGCACTGCGCAGCCGTATACGGCAGTTGGGCAGCCACCGAGCACGGCCCCCTTCCCTTGAAACCTTGCCAGCGCTACGTCAAGCCAAACGTGAGCGCGCATGCGCATGCGCATGCGCATGCGCATGCCGAACCGCACTATAGCGCCACATCACGCTTTAGGCTCAAAAGCGAGACTTAAATGGCCATCGACGCAGTGTTCGTAACAAACGGAGCACTTTCAGTTTTTATGCTGTGGGAAGTCGGCGGCTACCTATGGGAAGGAGACTAATTTCCCATCGTAAAAAAATTAAATATAAAAACTACCATTGTACTTAATTGGCAATTGACTGAAGGCGCCACGGAAGACCGATTCTGAACGTTCATGCATATCGTGGCGAGTACTCACCAGAGAAGGACAGCCGTAAAAATCCTGATCTTAGAAAGTCAGGCACATAATCGAAGACTGATATCTGAGAAGCTCAGGTTAAGTTAGGACAATATTTAGTTTTCAAAATAGTTGCAGCTGATAAATTTTGCGAGGCATAGTCGAAGTTAAAATTACCACTTTAGAAAATTCATGGTGTTCAGCCTACAATGCGATACGCTTTACCCCACGACGGACGACTTAGCGGCAGCCTCGTCGTACAAAATCTCCATTCGGAAAGTTCAGAAAACATTACACCTCTAAAATCACCTCGTGACTCTGGAAATGCCTGCCGCGCTATAGTTTCATCATTCCAGGAGAGAGAAAGAAGTCAATGGGTGTCATGCCACGAGAATAGAGGGTCACAATTTTGTAATCCAAAGAAGCAGGATGTGGGACTGTCCGAAGTGGCATGAGCTGGGGCGTCGTGGAGCAAAAACTTTGGAAAGTTTTCCGCGGTGCTTTATCTTGACATAATTTCGATAATATGCTCCTCACGAGCATAACCTGATGGTGGCATATAGCGGCAGTCCCCCCTCCCCCCCCCCCAAAAAAAAAGTTCAGCGTCACCTTGCTCGGCTATTGCTGAGCCTTCTTTTTTCGGTGTTGGTGGAAAAACATTCTACTGCTTGCTTTGCTCCGACGTCTCTGACTCACTGCGATACACTAGCACCCGTCCATGGTGATTAGGCGACTAAAAGGAGGGTCGGAATGGAGCTGCGAAACTTCCGCAGTTCCTAGTTTCAGCGGGCACTCTGAACGGTTCTGAGCAGTCGTGGAACCCAGCGGATGGCGAAAGTTATTGAAAAATGATGTCAAATGATCCATGACTGACGTTTATTCACGATTGCCTCTATTGTGATACGTCAATCTTCCACCAAGAGGGCCTTCACTTCTCTTGCGAGCCCTATTCCTCCACAGAGAGACGGTCTGCTACTTTGTTCTTCGTCATTCAGACTTTTGAACCACTCTGGAAGTGTCTGCTCATTTAACCACAGCATCATACGCGGAAGCACTGTTGTCTTACACGTCCACCAATTTCGCACGGAATTTTGCAGCGCTATTCCCCTTGAAATACAGAAAACGAATTGCCGCATGATAGCCCATTCTATGTATCTGCCGTTTTGTTTTGCCTCTTCTACCAGCAATACTGTACCGCGGCGCGTGGATTTCAACGTGTACCACGACTGGAGGAGACATGTGCAAACGAACATAATTCTTAGGTAACTGTAGCTTCTCCAGATGATAATCAAAACTTTATGACAAGCCCTTGTATATGTAACAATTTTATACCTTGTATTCAAATGATTGCTTCTGACATTCGATTTGAACTGTTTCATGAAAACACGATAAGCTTTACTTTGTATGGCGGGGCATAAGAAGATTGACAAGCCTAAGAGTGGGTCCATATTAACGTTGACGATTAATTTCGTTGCGAAGAATGTGACTTGCGCAGTATATTATGCTCACTCAACAGATACTCCTACTCTACGGAGTGAGCACAACGCACAGCTCATGTCGCCGTTAGTCCGAAGACTAACTTAATGCTGTTCTCCATGCCCGTCAATCCTGTGCAAGCCCCTTCATCTCTGTATTAACTGCACCCATTTGCATCTGCTTACTGTAGTCACCCCTTCGTCACCCGCTACAGTGGGTGGGCTACTGACGTCGAATAAAGCGAAAGTTAAAGACGAACTTATTTTCAACTTCAACCTATGCTAACGATAGCACAAACAAGCTCTCGGAACATTTAAAAAACAGCAATAAATGCCGAAAGTAAAGTGAACTAAATACTACATTCGTAAGCAAAACTGTTTAGCTCTACAGTAATTGAAATCTAAAAACGTATGATGTCTGCTAAACGTTTAAACCAACAGCGAATTTGCTTCTCCCATAAAGCGAATCACGTTAGCCGAATAATACAATACAGCGGAAAATGGCCATCCCAACAAACGTACATGTGATGTGTCGGTTTGCAACGGATACAATAACTTAGCATGTCTCACTGACGGCGATCCGAACGGAACCCTTTACTTTACGGTGGTTTCAGAGCATGAAGTATTTCCGCTCCACGATGAAACTACGCAAGCGATAACTCAACAGTACAATGCCAGTTATAAAGTGACGAGGAGTGTGTAGGTCTCCCTCGGGGGAGGGGTGAAATGTGTTACAGCTTCCCTGGGCTGCATCTGGATAAGTGTGGTGTGTTTACGTCCTTCGGCTCCGAGTATGTTGGCTTAAGACACTACGTTCAGAGTATTTGTAAATTAAGAGAAATATTTTGTCAATATTGACTTGTATACAGCTTTTTTTAATTCTAGAGCAGGGGTAAAATAAAGTTGGCGAAAAGTTATCCAGAACTTTTGCAGAAACTAGACTCCAGTTTTTAACAGTCTAAGGACGTAACAGGGAAGCAGTGGTTGAGAAGGGGGTGAGACAGATTTGTAACCTCTTCTTGGTGCTATTAAATCTGAACGCTGAGCAAGCAGTAAAAGAAACCAAAGAAAAATGTGGAGTAGGAATCCAAGTTCAGGGAGAAGTGAAAACTTTGTGGTTCGTCAACGCCACTGTAATTCAGTGTCACAGCAAATAAAATGGAGTAGCAAATGGACGGAATGGACAGTGTCTCAGGAGTATTCAAGATGAACATCGATAGAATTAAAAAAAGGAAAATCGAATGCAGTCGAATTAAATCGGTCGATGCTGGTCGAATTACATCAGCAAATAACACTAAAAGCGGAATACAATGCAGACTGGCAGTGGTCAAAAGAGCGTTTCTGAAGAAGAGAAATTAGTTACTATCTACCACAAGTTTAAATATTAGGTCTTTTCTGAAGGTTTTTGCTTAGTGTGTAGCCTCCTACAGAAGCGAAACATTAACAATAGAAGCTTTTGAAACGTTATGCTATAGAAGAGGACTGAAGTTGAAGGTAGATCGGATAACTAACCGAGAGATACTGAACTGCACTGAGATGGAAAAAATCTGTGGCAGATCCTGTCCATAAGAAGGAATTGATGGAATACATTCTGATGCATTGAGGAATTGCCATTTTGGTAGTGGAAGGAAGTGTAGGGGATAAAAATTTCAGATCAACACTTAAGAATGTTCAAATGGATGATGGTTGCAGTAGTAATGCAGGAATCATAAGACTTGCAAAGGATAAACAAGCGTGAAGAGTTATCAAAATAGTCTTCTGATTGAATGCGGAGGAGAAAAACTTGGTGGTGTGGGATCTTCAGGAATACATGAGGAACTCTGTTTCCACGGTGTTTAAAATTATTGACTGCAGCACACGGAGGTCGTACAAAAAAATGAATTTTTACTGAGACTATGTACAGTTTCTAAAGTCTATTCTTCTGTATGCTGTAACGCAGTTAATCATTCAAGTTACCTTTTATTCCCTAACATGTATTAGCCTTGGGGTTACGAATTTCACACACGATGGTGCGGAATTACAATGTACTGAGGCAGCGAAATATTTCATTCAACTCAACTCTTTACTATCTTGACGAATGAAAGACAAGCTGAAACCACAGCACTAACATGAATCCAATAAAAGTCGCCACGAGGAAAGAACGGACACGACCTGCTGCGTCCTGACCCTTTTTACAATTATCTACAAACACACCGACGTGCCGCCAGTATTAACATTAGCATATGATAAACGTGCATAAAATTTGTTTTACAACTTAACCCGCTCGCACCGAGCAAAGTTTTGAGATTTAACGCAGAAAGCAAGTACCACGCCATAATTTTATTCCTCTCGCTAGCAAAATTCTGCTGCAGCACGTTCTACCTGCCAGTGAGTATTCTAACGTAACATCTGCGTGTGAAGCGCAATTTCCTTTCTTCGGCCTCTGCTAGAAAGTCGAGTGATTCACCATCACTGGCAAGCAAGAGATTGCGCAGGTTGCCACTAAACTTCTGATGCTTCTCAAGTCTTATTCCGTTGATTAGTATGCACACTTGAGGCCGAAACAAACTGTCGTCGGTAGAGCGCAAGACAAATGTAGACTTATTCAGTAGCAATGAATACGTCTCTGGCGGTCCTGAACGGAGGTACGTTGCCTTCTTCCCTTCCTGAAGTCTCAGAACTGCTTGTTAAACCCATCTATATCATAATGAACTGTAATGGTGCGTGTACAGTACAGTGTCACGCTTGTGATGAGTGAGCGAAGAGAGCGAATGAAACCTGGTGCTGGAATATAGCCATTTCTCTCGAATAGGCGTAGTAGTGTAAGATGCCTTTATTCTTTGTGGAGTGGCTTGGAACTTATCCAGAACAAAGAAGCAAATTTTGGTGTTCAGGAACTAGACAAAACTCCTCTTCCTAGTCAAAAACTGGCAGAGGATATTTCTTACGCGCTTATTATACGACTCGGCGATCGAGTGGAGCGCTACCTCAAATGCCTGAGTTAAGGACCTCGTATAAGGCAAAGAGGGGTAGCCCTGAAAATGATACGTATTTAAAAAAAGTATCCGAGCTGATAATTGGCTTCCTTATCGTAAATTAATCAGTGTACAGTAGCGATTATTAATCAGTGTACAGTAGCGATTATTAATCAGTGTGTAGTTATGGCCATTGAGATTATCACCAAATGTTTGTCAAGGCCCTGCGTGCCAACCAGCCTGATCGGTCGAGCCTCAGACTACCACGCCAGTCGAAATCTACATACGAGTATATATACATACGTACACTGCTGGCCATTACAACTGCAACATCGGGGAGGAATGCATATCGCGAAATTTTACTTATTATACGCGTACAGTATAGTAAGAGAGATACACGCGAAGGAAATTAGTATGCGAAGCTGTCACACTCTGGCAGCAACAATGTATCTAACCCTGAGTCGAACTGACCTTGAATGGCACATACGGATACGCCATTCCGTGCTGCTTCAACTTTGTACCAAAGTTCATCAATGGTAGTTGCTAACAAGTGGTGGCAAACCAGTCTGTCGGCAGCCGAGAACACATGTTTTAAAAGGGTGACCTGTGGGGAACGTGCAGACTCGCAGAACACCCTCTGTATACCGAGGTGGGTCAGGACAACGGGCTAGAAGCGGTCTTTATTATCTTGCTGAAAGTTATGGTACAACCACTGGCCCCAACACATTACAAACTTAACTGCTGCTGTCCAAATTATCGGCTACGTAACTGACGATATTTTGTACCCAAGGGAATACAAGCCAAACCACACTCAGAGACCATATGACGATGAAAAAGGCAATCTGGCAAAGTTCGTCGCCCCAGAAGCCACCAAAAACGGATAAGTGCATCGTGACGCTGTACGTAGAATCGGGACGCGTCTGAAAAGACGACGCTCTCACTTTCGTGTGCAGTGTTGTCTATCCACCTTATTGCCGCTACAGCAGCAGCCGTGCACTGTCTGAGATGCTCCGAGCTACGTCGCACTGCCCGAGAAGATAATCGAATGACAGTCACGGGATACCGACCAATGCATGCAGCAGTATCTCAAAACCATGTACCGCGGCCTCCATGGGCCACGAGCCTGTAGCTAATTCCGACACCTACTGGAATTTCTCTCCCTTACACGAGGCATAACGCGATCTTCTGAAAAGCAAACAACTTAAACGCAATTTTTGAGGAGAAGCCCAATGCATAACCCTTTCCTTATATACTGAAGATGCGTGACGTTTCTCCCACTTTGTGCGACCCCGCTAAAATGCTTATTTGCACATGACAGGCTTGCAGTAGATTTCACGCCAATTTGCCGTTTTTTTCGGGGTGCAGTTTTAATGACCAGCGGTCTATATGTATTTGTCCGTTATGTTTCAGGACAACTGTAGCGCCCGGCGCAATTTCAGTGAGGCTTGATACACCTTTGTTTGACCGCAATAACACACTGTCGGTAAGAAAGCTAAAACTGCAATAATTAACGCCAAGTACATTAAATACCACAGCAACTTTATGCAACTACAGATCGTCATCTGATGTGACTGGGTTCATAATTTAATGTGGTCAAATTTTAAAGTGATTAACATAAAAAATGTAGAACCGAAATATTTTTATAAACTCCTAAATAGCAATTGCGATCTCTCTTCCCTCTACACATTGGTAAACATAAAAAAACATGCTGTATGCTTTGAATACATATTCCACTAGCAGTTAAACGTTTGTTTCTCATCAGTGAGACCTCTCCTAGAGCCTCTAACATCCCAGTCGAGACTAAGACAATATTTGGCCTGCTGAGGCGACGCTGACGCTCGCGGCTTTGAACTTATTCCTGTAGAAATGTCAGCGGGAGGAGCGGCGTCGATACAGGAGAACGACAGAGAGACACGCAAGCAAGGGGGAAACAGATGTGAGTGCTCTGCTGAAGGGGTGATGTATCTCCTGCATACAACTTATATTGCACCATCGCTGAAAGATCTCTCACGAGACACATCCCCTTCAAATAACATAGCGATCGGCATCTTTCGAAAACACACAATGTTAGAGCACCAGCGTCAGGAATGTACCTACACAACGTTTTTATTTAAAAATGAGTGGAAATAGACAACGATGGCCTCCGTCCGAAAGATAATTTACGCTGAGGGGGGAAGGGGGTGGCGGTGGGAAGGGGGGAGGTAAGAAATTGCGGACGCGAACCTCAAAAGAGCAGGCATTAATAAACTTGGTACCAGCTCTTCTTTCTCAGACGAAACAAAAATGATTGGTACTTCTTTTAACCATTTAATGTATTTACTCAACTGCTTCGAATGTTCTACTACAATGTTTTGTATAGTGTTTCCGACTATGTTTAGGTAAGATAATGGTTACACTTACAAAATGCTAATAAGCCTCAGTGAGCCAGTATTGCATCGGCATCAGCGTGTAATGTTGGACTTTTAGTGAGTACTTCCATTTCGAAACTTAATGACTCGCAATAGCAGTTCTCTTACACTGAACGACACGAAGATTAGGAGCACAAATCAATGGCTTGTTTGAAAGTAGAAGAGTACACTTTCAGATACCACATTTATACTGGAGATACGCCGTGTAATATCTGAAGCCGTTTTATACCACTGAGGAATAAATTAACAACTGTCCATAAAAAATGAGCAAATGTGCAAATGTTTAATAACTCTAGCGCCAGGCATTGCACTTATAGGCAAATCCAAAATATTTGGCATCATTTGCGCAAAGTAAAGCACTTACGGCTAGTAGAAGCATGAGTGACTAGTTAACAGAAGAATATACAAAAGAAATTTTACTGGATGCCTATGTCCGAAAACACTAACAAACTACAAGTTCAGCATAACAGAAAATGTTGGTTATGAAGACATACACGAAACGGGGCAATCGTTTAAGAAAATTAAGACTATAAATGTGAACAGCAAAAGGTGTTACAAGAACGAAGAAAGCAAAAAAGAAAAAAACCCACAGAGAACACAGTGAAAGCGGAATGTGCAAGCGATCTATAACAGGGACAAGACAGAATACGTTGAATTAAAATCATTTGTACGTATCCTCGAGATTATGTGCGAAGAAATAATGAAAAATTGCTTGTTAGGGTGACATTACATTTCATTTGTTAAGACGGCAGGTCTCACAGTACTGGTACCTCTCAACGACCTCTGGTTTTTCCAATGTTTACAGGTCCCATCTCTATATTTTCCTGCCTTTTAGGAAACTGTTCAGTTTTAAAATACAGCTCATAACCAATGAGTAGCGGTCGTAGTCCCCATCTGCCCCTGGAAACTTCTGACAGTTTAAAATCTGGTCCCTACATTTATGTCTTACTATTACAAAATCTAAAACCTTCTCCGTTTCCTGGTGTCTTCCATATACATATACTTCTTTCAGGATTCTTGATTACCTGAATATTAAGAGAGCATGCTGAAAATAATGCATCCTACTTTTCATGAAAACACAAAGCTTTTTAAAGAAAAAAAAACGTTATTAGCATTCTCAATCTATGGTTTCACGTTTACATATTAACCCTGGCGACGAACACATTTCTCCTAACTAGGGACTAGTTGTTGATGCTGTTACTACAGAATGTTTAACTTTGTTGTCGGGGCTACACTCTCACCCCTGCTTACACCGCTGTATCACCACCACACGGAAGTCCTAGCATTAAGTTTTGGAAACGGGTGGGAACCCGATGGTGCCAAGTCGGGAATGTAGAGAGGATGGACGATGGCTGTGATCCCAAGGCGTCGGATTGTTGCAGTGCTCTTGTGTGATCTCAGGTATGACACTGTCATGCTGAAGGACTGAGTGCTCCATGTTTGGATGAAGACTTCGAATTCTAGCTCGATTACAGCACGCTGTTTGTCACGCAGTGACAGGTACGTCACTAACCGCCATGTTACATGCTTCAATTCGGAGTTCTCCAAAGGCAGAGGGTGGCAAATATGAAGAACAGAGATTTAGTGTGTTAATGACGTTTTATTTGAAAGCTTTAAAGGTTTCACATAATTTGGCGCGCATTACTTATCAGCACGCCCTCGTATATCAATTTATCGATTTGACATTCGTCCTACTTTAACTCTGACAACGCCTATAATCCAAATGCGAGTTTAATTAGAGGGGACACTAACAGATGTTGTGCGTCATTGCCATCTGAATCAGCTCTGTAAGAAAAACGAGTAGCAGTCTGTTTGGAAACGCCTATATGAAAGCGGCGTTTTGTTCGAAATACGCCGAGAGCTCAGGATATTGCAGTCGCCCTTCAGAAGACGTGAGTCATCTTACAGAAAAAGTGTTTATAGAGAGATGGGGCTGGGAGATGTACTCTCGCGGTGATGCAAGCAGAGCTCTCCGGTCGCGGATTTGGTGCGCGACGTGGAACGGCCGCTTCCGTTCACGCAAATCCAGCCTCTCCTTATTCTCATAACTTTTTGTGCTGAGCTGAAATGTGAAAACAAACTTTGCATTGAATCTTAGCAGAAACGCCCACTTTCAGCAAATGTCAACGAAGCAGCATCGTGTTGATACAGTACAATGCAACGAAATCTGGAACGAAGAAGAATTAGGCTGAAACATTCTATCAACGAGGTCGTCAGAGATTAAGCTCAAGCTTGGGTAGGAAAAGGATAACGTAGGAATTCGGGTGCATCTCTTTCAAAGGAACCATCCAAGCATAGTTTATGCCTTAGCGGTCTGGGGAAACCACGGAAAAATCAAAAGCTGCGTGGGCAGCTCCTAGCTCCTTGTACAGTGCCCTAGCGTAAGTATTAGATTCCTTCACGAAACACTTTTTTCTCTTTACTGAGAGATTTGTTAATGTCGTCTTCAAAGCTTAACCTACCTTCTTACAAACTGTCAAGAAACAGTATTAAGTGAAGACCCTAGAAATAATTCAGCGCCTCACACATCGCTATCGTAGTAACCGCGAAGACAGACTCATTACAGCACGCACAGACACACAACTATGTTAGGCAATGAAAACCTGAAAATTTCGTGATTCGAGTCACCAGTAACTCCATTATCAAACAGAGATTTGAAAGTACATGGGTTTCCCTAATCTGTCAATAACTATGCTCCTACTATATTGTTACACATGTAGCAACATTATGTATATCACTACAAATTTTCTAAGAACCCGTTTTTGCTTCTCCTGTAAAATTTAACAAATGGAGTTGCGAGGTTTTCATTCGCTATCATTGATACAAGGAATCTTCCTGCGCTTCAGACGTAGGTGGCACGAGATGAACAACGTGAAGTACTCTCTGCCATGACTTGAGATATTACTATGTCACTTCGAGAATCAGTCTCTCACCGCTCGTAACAGCCGTAATATGCCAGGAATGCAATATTCTTGCCGCACTCAAAAGTTTTTGCTTGCCGGCTCTTTTAGTACTTTACATTGTTATCAATTTTGTGGGAGGTGATCTGCGACTCCTACAGGTCTAACTCAATATTCTAGCGTGTGCGTCTCTGTACGGGACTTTGCATCGACCGGTAACGTCTGTTAATCTATTCTTGCTAGTCTTACTCTTGTAATAGTGATACATTTCGCTCTTTGTCTTAACGCTAATTTTATCTTCTTTTTGGGTACCTTAAGAAAGTTGGATGAGGACAAGTTTTATTTTTGTACTAGTGTTCTTCCACAATGTGAAGTCAAAATCTGAGAGCTAACACTCTTCGTTTGACATTACATTAACATTGTTCATCAGTAAGAGCAGAAACAGGCCGCTTTTCTTTATGAAAATTGATTTAACAGTAAAGAAAATTCTGTTGACGGAAAAAACACTTTTTGACGTTGTTTGGCAATTAGAAACAAGACAAAGACAGCAAAATGAGGACCTATACGACTTTATAACAACACAGGTATTGGAATTTTCTTTGTATCTACAGGAGGCAGTCAAATGAATTCGAGACAAACGGGTAGAAAGTAAGTCAACTGTTTACTATTTAAAAAGTAATATGTTTATCTCATTTTCAGACAAGACGGTCAACGCCGTCTTCGAAAAATGTTTGACTTGCCTACGGAACAATGATTGTACCACACGTTGTCAAGACTGTTTCGACTCCGCTGCAGAAGTTTAGTTGGGAAGCCCTTGCAGTCCCGATCTCTTTCTATGCGATTCCAGTATTTTTGGAGTCCAGAACTAAACATTCGTGTCCGTCGATGTGCCTCTGATGAGGAGATGCATAACAATCATGGTTCCGTAGGCAACCGCAAAAACATTTTTCCATGAAGGCAGAGACTATCTTGTCTGACCCTGGGATAAATGTATTAACAGTTATGACGATTACTTTTGGAGTAATAAAAAGTTTACCAACTTTTTTCCATCTATCTCGTTTTCATTTGACTATCCGTAAAATGTATCTCTTCCATTGAATTAATGTTCGTTTTTAAAAGCTTGTACGACACTACGTTTTCTATTCTTTTCGTTCCAAAAAGTGTGCAGAATGTACAATCTGATCTGTCAAGAATTTGTATAGAATGTTTTCTTTGACCATTAATGAATTCTATCATCATTGCAAGTCCTTTACTGCTGAGATTAAATATCCCGACGACCTGTATGACGGACAGCCTTCGGTAACCTCACAATTCAATACTGGGCAGTGCGAAGTGATTTGATGTTTACGTTCTTTCTGGCGTAAACACACCACCACCTGCTGTTTTGTGACGCAACCTTTCGTTGCTGTCAGGATGAATCTGCTTTACATGAACATTGACTGACCACAGGGCCGTTGCTAAGTGTTTTACCGCCCTAGGCTAGAGTTGAAAAACGACGACGACGACGACGACGACGACGACGACGACGACGACCACCACCACCACCACCACCAACGGGTACAACAACGCAAATCTCCAATCATACTTTTGATCATTAAACTAAGGTGACCAGAAGTTCTTTTCCTGGGGACGGTGCTCAGTTCAACTGCCGCATGGTAAATGATCTGCACACAAAAATAAAATGGAGTAAAGAAGGTACGGTATGAAGTCGAATGTGCGCAAGCCAGCGCACGAGTTCCTATCTATTGCTCGGCAAAGAGTCATACATAATTGGTTGGTTGGTTGGTTTAAACCAGGGGAAGAAGAGACCAAACTGCGAGGTAATCGGTCCCTTGTTCCCGGTAAAATAATTACACAAGGGGAACAAGAAAGGAGACGTACAGCACGAGAACAGGAGAGAGGAAAAGAAGGACAACCAACACTACTATGGAGAAAATAGGAAAAGAAAACCACAGAGAGAAGCAAGAAACAGATAGAAGAGATAAAAACAAGAGCAGATGACTGGCTGGCCGACCACGAGAATAAAAAGTAAAATCCGGCCACTCTGCGACACATTAAACCATCCAGCCTAAAAGCATTAGAGTGGAGAACACAAAGGGACAAAGGACATGCGCTAAAACTTAGATCAAATGATAAAACCCACCGTCACGTATAAAACGTAAAACTAAATTAGCCAATGAGGCATTGTCAGCTAAAATTAATGGCAACGAGTCAGGTGACTGAAGAATCCGTAGCAGGGCAGCCAGAGGAGGACAGCTTACCAAGATATGGGCCACTTCAGCCGGGCGCCGCAGCGACAATGAGGTGGGTCATCACGGCGCAGGAGGTAGCCGTGTGTCGCCCAAGCGTGGCCAATGCGGAGCCGACAGAGAACCAGAGTCCCTGCCGGGTGGAGGTCTTCCACACATTCGCAGTCTCGTTAGTGGCACGCAGTTTGTTGTGCATACTGAGGTTATGCCATTCCGTCTCTCAAAGCCGCAAAACCCTGCAGAGTAGTAATGAACGCAGGTCAGTTGCAGAGAAGCCGATCTCCATAAGCGGTTTCCCTGTAGCCTGTTTGGCCAGCCTGTCGGCAAGTTCGTTGTCTGGGATTCGGACGTGATCTGGGGTCCAGACAAACACTACTGAACGATTGGACCGTTCCTGGCCGTAGATGGACTCCTGGACGGACGCTACCAAAGGATGACGAGGGTAGCACTGCTCGATAGTTTGTAGGCTGTTCAAGGAGTAAGTACATAGAAGAAACGACTCTCCAGGGCATGAACGGATGTGCTCAAGAGCACGAGATATAGCCACCAGCTCGGCAGTGACAACACTGCACCCATTGGAAAAGGAATGCTGTTCAATATGTCCTCCATGGACAGACGCGAAGCCAACGTGATCATCAGCCATCAAGCCGCCGGTGTAAACCACTTCACGGCCTCGGTACACGTCAAGAATCGAGAGGCAGTGGCAGCGGAGAGTTGCGGAGTTAACCGAGAATCCTAACGGCCATGTGAAGCCTTGGCCTAGGTGTACACCATGGAGGTCTATGTGAAACGACCTCAAATATAGGTGGGTAAAGGCAAGGACTCTAGTTCGGAAAGGAGGGATTGGACACGAAGTGCAATTGGAAGCCCTGACCTGGGCCGCCGATGCGGGAGATGAAACGATGAGGATGGGAAAAGGAGACGGTAATTCGGATGTGCAGAACAACGAACTTGTGCAACCTAACTGGTCAGCAGTTGTGCACGCCTAACCTGCAATGGAGGAACTATGGCCTCCACCAAGACGCTGGTCACCGGACTCGTCCTACAACCTGTCGTTAGGCAAATGCCACAGTGTTGTAACGCGTCGAGTAAACGCAACACTGAAGGCGCCGCTGCACCATAAAACATAGTCAAGGTGGGATTGAACAAGAGCGATCTGCACCCCAGGCATCGAAGGGCATTGATGTGCTGCCAGCACCTCCGCTTAAGCTGATGAAGGTGAGGAAGCCAAGTCAATTGGGCTTCGAAAACCAGTCCTAAGAATCGATATGTTTCCACTAAAGTGAGTGGATCGTCATTAAGGTAAAGTTCTTGTTCCCGATGAACAGTACGAAGCCACCATAAGTGCATAACACACGACTTTGCAGCCGACAACGGGAAACCGTTGGTTAGAGCCCATGACTACGCCTTGTGGATGGCTCCCTGTAGGCGCCAGTCAGCGACACCAGCACTGATGGAGCAACATGAAATGCAGAAGTCGTCTGCATACAGAGGTGAGACGGAGGGACCTACAGCTGCTGTTAGCCATTAATGGACACTAAAAATAGAGTCACACTCTACACAGAGATATTTGGGGTGAGGGGGGGGGGGGGCGACGACTATGGAAGGTACCAACTTGGAAACAGAAAGTACAAAGCAAGAGGAAATTTTTGGGCAAAAATCGGGAGTTGATAAGCTGCTGAACACGGGCAGGGAGCCGTTTATAGGCTATGAGGTGCTCCAGGGAAGGGTGCCGCTTATGCCACTGTAGAGGTCGCCGACGCTCTGTAATTGGTTCAGTGACTTCCGGCGACCACCAAGGGACTCCCTTTCGCTGGGGGCACCCTAAAAAGCGAGTGATCTTTTTTTTTTTTTTTTTGTCGCAGAAACGAATTTTGTTGTCACCTGCTCAACCATCACATCGATGTTACCATGTGGGGGAGATTCAACGGTGACAGCAGAGGTGAAACTTTCCCAGTTCGCCTTGTTTAAAGCCTATCTGGGCAGGTGTCCATGGGCCTGACGCCAGGTCAGCGACAGGAAGATGAAGTGGTCACTACCACACAGGACGTCATGTGCTCTCCAGTGGATAGATGGGAGAAGCCCTGGGCTGTAAATTTATAAATCAATGGCCGAGTAGCTACCATGAGCCGCAATGAAATGTGTGGTGGTCCCAGTATTTAACAGGCAGATGTCTAAATGAGACAGTAAATTTTCGACATCTCTGCCTTGGCCAGTAAGCACGGCGCCACCCCACAACAGGTTTTGGGCGTTAAAAATCTTCCAAAATTAGGAAAGGTTTAGGGAGTTGATCAATCAGTGTAGCTAATACATTCAGGGGAACTGGACCATCTGGAGGAAGATATACATTGCAGACAGATATTTCCTGCGAAGTCATTCTGACAGCCACAGCTTCAAGGGGGATTTGAATGGGTACAGTTTCACTACAGACTGTGTTGAGGACACAAACGCACACTCCACTGGACAGTCGATTATAGTCGCTACGGTTCCTGTAAAATCTCTTATAGCTGCTGAGAGCACGGGTCCGGATTACAGGGACCCAGGTTTCCTGTAGGGCAATGCAGGAAGCAGGTGTAAAGCTCAAGTTGCTGTAGCTCAGACAGGCGGTGGAAAAAACCGCCGCAATTCCACTGGAGGATGACGTCATCGTGAGACTGGTAAGGCATGGAACACTTAATGAGGCAGCTTACGCCTCGGTCACCTGCTGCCACCGACTTATTGCCTAAGCAGTCTATATCCATTGCGTCTGAGGGTCTGGCGATATCTAGGTCCCAGAATCTCCACCGCATCCTCAGACAAGAGCTTGTAGGTAGCGGTGGTGTGAGTGCCACTGTAATTCCCTTGGTCTTGGGGGCCTTCTTTTTGGATTTCTCTCGGTGCTCCTTAGGTTTCCCTGGCTGGGAGGACTTCACTGATTAAGTCTGCGGGACTGAGGATGAGCGTGAAGCCTTACGACCAGCTGCTTTTGAGCTCTTCAGCCAATGGCAGGTGTCTTCTTTCCCACTAGCAGAAACCTGGGAAAGGACTGACCCAATGGACCACTTCCTAGCGAGCAGAACCAAAGAAGACTCACGCTTCTCCAGCCCAGAAGTGGAGACTGATATCCCTGATGGTTGGTGGAGGGTCGTTCCTCCCTAAGTAGGTGGTGCAGGAGCAACAGAAAGGGAAATGCCCGTAAGCATCAAGAGGGCAGGTGTTGTCTTCCAGCTCTGAAAGGTGACTGGGGTTGGCGGAGCTGATGGGGCTAGAACTGTTGTGGTGGTGGTGTAAGATGACATACATACAGGATGTAGGCGTTCAAAGTTCCTCTTAGCCTCAGTGTAGGTCAGTCGGTCCAGGGTCTTGTAATCCATGATTTTCCATTTTTTCTGGAGAATCCTGCAGTCAGGCGAGCAAGGTGAATGGTGCTCTCCACAGCTGACACAGATGGGAGGTTGGGCACATGGAGTATTGGGATGTGATGGGCGTCTGCAATCTCTACATATGACGCTGGAAGTACATCTGGAAGAAATATGGCTGAACTCCCAGCATTTAACACACTGCATTGGGGGATGGATATGGAACTTTAAACCACAGCAGTAGACTATACCCTTGACCTTCTCAGGTAATGTATCAAACTCTAAGGCCAAGATGAAGACACTGGTGGAAACCTGATTATCTCTCGGACCCTGGTGGACACGCCGAACGAAATGTACACCTCGCTGATCTAAATTGGCGCGCAGACTGCAAAAGAAGATCATTGTGAAATGTGATACCCTGGACCATATTTAAGCTCTTATGAGACATGGTGGTTGCAGAGACATCCCCCAGTTTGTCACAAGCGATTAACGCCTTTGACTGGGCAGAGGACGCTGTTTTGATGAAGACTGACACAGATCTCATTTTTGACAAGCCCTCCACCTCCCCAAACTTGTCCTCTAAATGCTCAACAAAAAACTGAGGCTTCATCATTATGAAATATTCCACATCAACTCTCGAACATACAAGGTACTGTGGTGCATAAGAATTGCTACCATTCTTAGCCTGACGTTCCTCCCATGGTGTGGCCAGGGAGGGGAAAGATTTGGGATCATACTTGCACTAAGTTGAGCCCGTGAGATCTTAGAGACTGCCGGTGTCTGACCATCAGTAAGTGATGATGTACTACACTTCACCCCCCCCCCCCCCCCCACACACACACACACACACACACACACACACACACAGGCGCCACCCAGCTGCAGCAAAGGCCACCTGGTAGGATGGCCATTGCCGGGAGTCCAGATACCATAGGGTGACGGGCATCTACTCCTTGGCATACGTGGGGATCTAATGGCAGAGGCAACAGCAGAGCTTCCCTGTGTGGTCAGGGGGCTACAACCAACAGGGTACATTGCGGCTCCACTACAATGGACTGGCTACTGTTCCGGATATCAGGTGCAACCAAGCAATCAAGTCCATTATCATCGTCAACATAGAAAACGATACTGCACAGTTGACGGAATAATATGCAACCAGGTGGGTGACCTCGCCCAACGGTCGGAGACTGAGCAGAAGTGCAGATCCACGTAGACAAAGGATGCGATAGGTATCAGCATATGATGGCACGATGCACCGTGTAAAGCGCCCTTCCCCAATTGGCTCGCTCTGCGGAAAATTTTGAAAATGGGAGGTCAAACGCTACAGGGGACCATCACATAAAGGCCAAAACGTGAGAGATTCTTTTGTGTGTTCAAATTTTTCGCTGTTTGATTTGGAATTAATTTTTTGTGCTCTTTGACACCCCTAAATATATGAAGCCCTATAAGGCCGCGTAAACTTGCTTAATGGCAGAAACAGCCTTGGCTGCCACTATGTTACACGAAAGTATAGCTAGTCTGATTTCTCTGTTGCCCTCTATGTCCCATTGGCAAAACCTGTGCAAATGTGTTCTTTGGCGACTTCATAATCTTCGTCAATTGTAATAGTGGACGGTCTTCTGTGGATTTCGGCTTCTGATGGTAATGACTACGTTTGTGTAAGTGCGATCTACAGTCATCCAAAGAAACTCACTATTGAGTAAATCAGGTTATAGTTTTACATCTGTATTGAATACAGAGGCGAAAGAACGATTAAATCTGCAGTGTGCTTCACTGCGCAACGTATGAACGCACGCCATGTCTAAATAAACCTGTATCCGTTTGCATTATGATTTTTTGTTTAAAGTCTAGCTTACGAAATTTCTTGCCATTCGCCTTTGACCACCCACCTATTCTGGCAGCTTTTGAAACTAAACCAATAAGGTAACTTTATCACTCATTGTTTCTCTGCTAGTTTTTGAGTACAGGCACTAGAGCCCAACGTACAGGAGCTACAGAGTATGAAAATGTTGGAATTTTCTTGTACAGTACGTAAAGAGCTGCCTCACAGCACATTTATACAGAATACAAAAAAAAGTAAAAACTGTTTCTTACACTTCCCACTCCGTGTTTGCAGTTTGTCATGGTTTAATACCTTAACTTCCTGGAAATGTATTCCGTCACGTCAAATCGCCGTTTTCATCTGATCGTCAGCTAATTTAATGGCGGTAACTGAGCGACTTTTCTGTTGTCAGTTTCATTGCTAAGTTTGAGCCAATAACGCAATGTATTTTATACTGCAAAGCCACAGTACCACTAACTACACTTTGCTTTGGGGCTAATAGTGAAGTAATATTTCACAGCACTGACACGAGACCAATAAAATGTAAATAGAACGTTAGTATCATAGAATTAATACGTGACAATTTCCACTCATATTCAGTGTGTTTAAATGTAGTAACGTAATTCTTATAACCGCCTCATCATACTTGAATAAATATATTCCCATTCTAGTTTGTTTCTTCACAGCCATAAACTGGTAGTTCAAGTAAAAGTCTTCAATGCTAAACATGTCTCCATTTTTATGCTTCTTTTATGGCAATTTGTGCCGCAAAATTTTCAGCAGTCAAATGTGAACCACCGGAAGGAAAAAAGAAACCAACAGCTAGAATATGACTGCATTCATGAAACCCAACAAATCCCCTGCGTTTCTTCAACAACTCTGGTAATTACCGAATTTAAACTACGCCTTTTAACTTGAAATCAGAAGTTAACTACATCTGTCGAATTATGTACAACGCACGTAAAACGCGTTTTCCGGATTCGCGTGTTTAAACTGTTTCTCTGGTAGACATCCTTGCACGCTACCCTGAAAAAAGAAAACATCCGCCCCCTTTCTACACAGTTTCTATATTTAGGCGCTCATTCACAGCTAAACCGTAATTAAATTATCGAGCGTTCGTTTAGTGGCGAGCCCCCAGCCCCATCAGACCACCAGCTGCACCATCGTTATCAGGCTCAAACTATTGATCGCAAAGCACACCTCGTGGCGGCAGCTAATCGAGGTGGAAATGGAGTCTGCTGCATATACAAAGGAAAACAAGATTTTCTATTCATCGGCGGTTTCACAATTCGTGAGAGCTACGGCAAGCGGTATGAGAAATGAGATATTAGGTTTCTTTATAATAGTAATGAGTAGATCATGTGAGACTTCATAATAGCTATGTGCTGATTTTCACAGACCTTTAGGTTTCTATACTGGTTGATGGCAATCACGAAAGAAATGCTTGTTTGCTAAGAATAAGCGAAAAATTTAACATGTGTTGTTATAAGCTATTTATACCACTGTGCAACAATGAAAATGTAAATCTAATGAAAATAGCCAATACCTATCATTTCTAATGTGCTGATCGCGAATCTCACAAAGACAATTCAAAATTAGCTCTAGTTTTCGTTTGACATTGTTTTATAACGGATTTTTATGTTATGTTTAAAATCAAGTATTATAATGGTTCGTCAAAGTCCTAAATAGTAACAATGGATTATATTACTGTTTAAGTACTTAAGGCAAAAATTCCCTTAAGTGATACCAAAGTAGAGGAGGACATCTTTGTAGGCCCCCAGATTCGAGAGCTTTTTGAAGACCATACTTTTGATGGCGTCATTCAAGGTGGTGATAAGCATGCGTGGGAATGTTTTAAGACAGTATGTTTACAGTTCTTAGGAAACAACCGTGCAATAAATAAAAGGAGATTTTAAATAATGTGTCATTTTGTGAAAAAGTTGGTTGCAACATAACACAGACAATGCATTTCTTACCTAGTCACCTTGGCTTCTTCCCCAAAGATTGTGGTGCAGTAAGTGACGAACATGGAATCGATTTCATCAAGATATTGCCATATTTGAGAAGAGGTATGCCAGAAAGATGAGCGCTATTATTTTAGTATATTAATGCTGGATTGTGATAAGGGTTGTTCCCAAGTATGTGTATAAACGTCAAGCCAAACGAAAACGGTCATCTGAATTTATCTTGAACAAAATATGTAACTGTATATACTGTACATATAGACATTTAAGATTTCTAATGTTACACACATTTGTGACCAGTTAATTCATATATTTTCTTTTGTGCTTTACACAGTTCTTGTGCAAAGTAGACTTACAAAGTATTTTCATTTGTGAAATATTATCTTCATTTTTCCTTAATATTTTACTTTTGTACTTCCAGAATGGCACTGAAATTTATCAATGCATAACACATAAGTAATTATTCATTTAAAATTTGTTATGCTGAATACTGAAACAAATGCTTTATTTGTACAAAAATGTAGGATACTTTTTTAAAAAAGCTAGAGCTAAATACTTATGAAGATGATTTTGTATCATTTTATACTGAAATAAAATCAATATCTGAAATAAACTCAAAATCATGCAATTTACACACTTTCACTTCACTTCAAATTTGTTGTCCAGTGTAATAGGGAATTACTGTCATCTATTTGTTCAGATCAAATTCTATCATTTACGATAGATAGCACCGAAATTGTGTGCAGCATTTATTCTTTTATTAGTAAAAAAAGTACGACGTGTATCTATAAAAACAACTCATTATTTCGGAGCTAAAGCTCCTTTATTTGAGGTGGTCCAGCACGACATAGTCGTACCTAATACTTATAAGTGGGAATGGGAAGTAAAGTAAAATGCAAATCTAATTACAGTACAATAAGATGCTTGTTTTGGAAAGTTGACTTAATTTTGTTCACAATGGATTTAATTTATAATATTTTTAAGCGCACACATTTTGAGCTGATGCATGACATGTTTGTATCTCAGATTTTACGCTTCAAAAACATATCAGAGGCAGCACTACTGTGGAGAAATGCCTCCTTATGGAAACTTAAATTGCATATGCTCGTCAACATACTGTTTCCATTTACTTACCTGAACAGGTGCAGCCTTTCTGAGAAGCAACTTCCACATTAGCCGCGATGGAACAACTCGAAATTGTAAATCCCACAGACAAATCTTAAAGATTCTCTTACAGTGATTGCCAGGAAAGCCAACATTGGGCTTGGAAAAGGTTATTTTTGTTTTCAACTTGATTTCCCTTGCAGTCTAATAGAGAAATTCATTGTTTCTCACTGAAGTCACTTCTGAAATTTGCCGTCCTAGCATCTTGTACAAAACTTTCTTCTTTCATGGTCCATGGCAGGACAGAAGGTAGATTTCAACTGACTGGCGTACTACGAAATGCTGTGTGTCAAAGCCGCATTAAACTACAAGACTTGAAGCTTTTACTTTTAGCGAAAATTCGCTATCTACCACAGGATGTTTCAGCTTGAACACTAAATGTTGATGTGGTGGTACAGACTAATTAGAATAAAACACTACATAAAACATGGATCCAGTGTAATTGGTTACAGAGGCATAGCCGGTTACGGCGATAAGTACTTATTTTGCGTGTTGGTACTCCATTTGGTATGGGTTAATTTACTGATTGTAATGTGAATATTGTTGCTGCTTCTAGAGGTTACGGCAGACGACATCCTAAACGCAAAATAACACATTAAAGTGTTTACTCGTGGTTTCACGAAACTACGTGAGACTGATGCGGTGCCTAGCGGCCATATGTCATAGGATCAGGAGGGAGGGAAGCAGATTTGTGTTCAACGTCCCGCCAACAACGAGGTCATTAGAGGCGGAGCACAATCTCGGATTAGGGAAGGATGGAGAAGGAATGCAGCCGGTCCTTTTGAAGAACCATCCCGGCATCTGCCTAAATGGATTAAGGGAAATTATGGAAAACTTAAATAGCAAAAGCGTTGATGAAGCAGAAAATGTTAAGTATGTGGAACGTAGTCCAACAAGCACTGGCAGAATTTCTACATGTATCAATCCACATACAAGAATATGGCGGGTAACACGTTATGGTTTACTGCGGAAGTCAGTTTCACACGTAACAGTATCAATAAGTATCACTGAAGTTACATCAGTGGTCCGACGAAAACCCAATACCTTTGTAGGAAGACTTAAGAACGCTTCTGTGTATATGTACGGTGTGGTATAATAGAGGATGACAACCATTTGATTGGACCTGTTGTGCTCACGCATCTTCTTCTGGGCAAGAGTTTGTTGAAAGCAAGTTTCAGCTATTATTGGAAGAGATTCACATGGCTACAAGGATGCTTATGTTCTTCCAGCTCGAACTGGGCCTCTGCACATTAGTCGGGTTGAATCTAAACATGCTCTGGAAGATGAATCGGCAGAAATGTTGACGTTTGTTGGCCACAAGGATTCCTATATTCCATTGCAGTGCCTGTCAGTGTTGATAAAAGAAACTTAACGCCATCTTGGCTGTTATTACTGAACTACAGTCATGTACTCACGTAAACACATTTATATCATGTTAATATACGCTTACTCGGCGTCAAACTGCTACTAGCTATGTGCCGATTGTTTCCCCATATACCGACTACGCCTTGACTGCCATGTTTGCTGGTTCTCTCCCGTAAACAAAATTTCGCGCGCTGGAAAGTTGGCGGAAACTGGAGTGAAATTCGACACAGCCACAAGCTGAAATTACAAACGTCTGCTAGGAGTCAGAGTTTTGAATAGCGTGTCGACACCTTCTCAGCAACTAAACTGTCCCGCAATGCGACTTACCTGCACAACAATAATGCTGATCTATAATGCTGATCGTTGGTAAAAGTTTGTGTTCACAAACAAGATACCCTAATCTTATATTATCCTTACATTTACATTTCTGATTCTTCTGTCTATTGCTGGAAAATCGGGTACAGGCCTTTTAGGGTTTTGAGTCACTGCCAAGTGATGCATATAAATGCCCGCCAACAACATTTATACCCTGACCAAGGTTTCGTTTAGGAGTAAGTTTACAGCATATACAGTTGACAGTGTTACCGACTATTAAGCTAGACATTACTTACTGATGCACTTATCTACCAATATACATCTGCAAAGGTTTCTGTTGATGCATAGATACGACGAACTGAAAATATGGCAATTGCATAAATATTTGTGCGTTCAGAATTAGTTTCTACAGGATACTCATTATGGTGACGTAGGAGAAGGTTCATGTTTACTGTTACCTGGATGGTACGAAAACATACTAAAACAACACAGAACTATCTCCGGACTGAACTTTACACTCCATACACTGGGTTAAAACGCCTCATTTGGAACATGGGTGTACTCGACACCTCGAGGAAAAATTTCGAATCGTTGGACCATACTACACGCCTTTTAAGGTACTGTGGCCCGTTGAAGACGCGCGGATTTATGTGCCACTGTGAGCAGCGGCCTTTTAACAGACTCCATATGCCATTCGTAATGTTCGACCGGGAACTCGTTGTAATGGACCCGCAATCACTGGCATAATAATTCTTGTCAGTTTTGAAACCGACTGTCACTGACAATGCGCGACGCTCGTCTGACCCGTGTCAGACATTTTAAGACCACTGTTCTTACAATGTATTATATAGTTGCGATTGACCACCACGTTGTGCTAGAAAAATGCCCAAAAGGCCTGTAGTGGACTAACGCTTCTTTTGTCTGTTAACAGTTACAGCTGAACCATGTCCGATAATGAGCATGGGAAGAGCCAAAGACTACTGAAATATACTTATTTCATTTCATAATACTATTCCTCTACATAAGGAATTCTTTCTAAAAAAATAAAAAATAAAAAAGGGGGTGCTGGAAATTATACTGCATTTTAAATTGTTCATCACTGCACCGTTGCTCTTCCTCGAACATTGCGTTGGGACAGGCTATGTCAAGATGACATCAATGCTGTCACAAAAAAAAAAAAACGGATGCTAACATCAGTAACATAATCCTTGAAATCAGAAAAGGATTCATGAAAAGCTATATTTGTGGCATAGGTGTGTGTCAATTTTTGTTATCGGAAAGACTTAAATCAAATAGTGAACAATACTTGAAACGTATGTTACACGAGACTGTTGATCATATGGGTTGACGGATTAAGGAGTGAACGCGTCCTACATCGAGTTAACGACAAAAACTAGTAATAAAGGAAACTTTATGACTTAAGGCGCGACAGTCGTTGGCCACAGGAAGATAGTCGTACCTGAAAACTGTCTGAAGGGACGGTGCAACAAAAGCATCGCAATAACATGATTACGTAGAATATATAAGACAGACCGTTGGCATTGTAGGATCCAGCATTCAGCTGAAATGAAGAGTTGATGAGAACAACCAACGCAGTAGCAATATGACCCAGTATAGTATTAAACAAACGAAATCAAAGCATGACAGCTGCTTGGGCGCAGTTCGTAATTTGATATGGCTTTACTACGTTTTGTGATTGAGTGGGAGATTCCGCTTTCGTCTGAGGCATAGCTAAGAGCTACACTCCACAAATGCGTACCGAGATGGCTTCTTACCTTCAATGATTGAAAATCTGAGTCTTAAGTGCGCAGATGAATACCATTTAGTGTTTCAAAGTTCCAAAGTAAGCAAACTGTCCTAGATAATTAAGCTGGGCACAAATAATAACGAATTCTAAGTATCCACGACATTTTCACCATTGTTCCATTCACTGCAGCGCAGCGAGGTGAACTAACGGAAAACCTGACATTCTACAACAAAGACTACCTCGTGCAGAAGACAAACCTCATCCGACAGTTTCAGAAAAATGTGAGAAAACACTCAGTCTATTCTCTTGATAAAAGTAGCATTTTGGTCAAGCGTTCAGTTTTAGAAAGAACAGTCACGACGAAGTGCGTCCTTTCTTGAGATTTGTTCGGTGCACTAAAAAGGTGCTGCTTCAGCAACGTACAAGCAAACTTCGATATTTTTAGGTTTCCGAACATCAGTCTATAAAAAGTAGCCTTTATAGGATCGCTTTGTTGTCCGTCTGAATTATGAAGTTCAAGTTTACGTCACAAATTAATGTATAGGGTTCCTCGGCGGCGGTGTAAAAATATGAATATTCTGAAAGTCTATTCAATCGAAAGATATGGCCATTTATGTCATATTTTCATACATGAAAACTCACTCATCAAAACCAATGGAGTGCTTCTCGTTGGCCTACAATCATAAAATTTGTGCAAGAAGCTAAGTTTCACAGCGCAAGTAAAGGCAAATATCCGAAATTGTTAATTTGTAATTATATCACAAGAAAAATACTTCTTTTGTGATTTTTTTATCCGACATTAAACTTGAAATTAAGACATTCTCCAAGGTCTTAGAATCCCTGGGAGAGATATCTCGCGAGTATCAATGTCGATAACAGGCAAAAATCGTCGAGGTCCCCGGAACGTGTCATCTATCTACATAACTATGTTTGTACGGGACCCTCAGTGCGCGAGTCCTAATCGCACCTGGCCAATTTTTGTTAGCCACCAACAGTTTTTTTTTTCCAATGTTGTTGTTGTCTTCAGTCCTGACACTGGTTTGATGCAGCGCTCCATGCTAATCCATCCTGTGCAAGCTTCTTCATCTCCCAGCAACCTACATCGTTCTCAATCTGCTTAGTGTATTCATCTCTTGGTCTCCCTCTACGATTTTTACCCTCCACGCTGCCCTCCAGTACTAAATTGGTGGTACCTTGATGCCTTAGAACATGTCCTACCAACAGATCTCTTCTCCTGGTCAAGTTGTGCCAGAAACTCCTCCCCAATTCTATTCAATACCTCATTAGTTATGTGATCTACCCATCTAATCTTCAGCATTCTTCTGTAGCACCACATTTCGAAAGCTTCTATTCTCTTCTTGTCTAAGCTAATTATCATCCACGTTTCATTTCCATACATGGCTACACTCCATACAAATACTTTCAGAAACCACTTCCTGACACTTAAATCTATACTCAATGTTAAATTTCTCTTCTTCAGAAACGCTTTCCTTGCCATTGCCAGTCTACATTTTACATCCTCTACTTCTACCATCAGTTGTTTTGCTTACCAAATAGCAGAACTCCTTTACTACTTTAGGCCTCTCATTTCCTAATCTAATTCCCTCAGCATCACCCGACTTAATTCGACTACATTTCATTATCCTTGTTTTGCTTTTGTTGATGTTCATCTTATACCCTCCTTTGAAGACACTCCATTCCGTTCAATTGCTCTTTCAAGTCCTTTGCTGTTTCTGACAGAATTACAATGTCATCGGCAAACCTCAGTTTTTATTTCTTCTCCGTGGATTTTAATACCTACTCCGAACTTTTCTTTCGTTTCCTTTACAGCTTGCTCAATATACACATTGAATACCATTGGGGAAGGCTACAACCCTGCCTCACTTCCTTCCCAACCACTGCTTCCCTTTCATGCCCCCACTCTTATTACTGCCATCTGGTTTCTGTGCAAATTGTAAATAGCCTTTCGCTCCCTGTATTTTACCCCTGTCACCTTCAGAATTTGAAAGAGAGTGTTCCAGTCAACAGTGTCAAAAGCTTTCTCGTAAGTCTACAAATGCTAGAAACGTAGGTTTGCCTTTTCTTACTCTTTCTTCTAAGATAAGTCGTAAGGTCAGTATTGCCTCACGTGTTCCAATATTTCTACGGAATCCAAACTGATCTTCCCCAAGGTCGGCTTTTACCAGTTTTTCCATTCGTCTGTAAAGAATGCACGTTAGTATTTTGCAGCTGTGACTTATTAACTGATAGTTTGGTAATTTTCGCATCTGTGAACACCTGCTTTCTTTGGGATTGGAATTATTATGTTCTTCTTGAAGTCTGAGGGTATTTCGCCTGTCTCATACACCTTGCTCACCAGATGGTAGAGTTTTGTCAGGACTGGCTCTCCCAAGGCCGTCAGTAGTTCCAGTGGAACGCTGTCTACTCCCAGGGCCTTGTTTCGACTCAGGTCTTTCAGTGCTCTGTCAAACTCTTCACGCAGTACCATATCTCCCATTTCATCTTCATCTATATCCTCTTCCATTTCCTTAATACTGTCCTAAAGTACATCGCCCTTGTATAGAGCCTCTATATACTTCTTCCACCTTTCTGTCTTCCCTTCCTTGTTCAGGACTGGGTTTCCATCTGACCTCTTGATATTCATACAAGTGGCTCTCTCTTCTCCGAAGGTCTCTCTAATTTTCCTGTAGGCAGAATATCTTACCCCTAGTGAGAAGAGCCTCTAAATCCTTACATTTGTCCTCTAGCCATCCCTGCTTAGCCATTTTGCACTCCCTGTCGATCTAATTTTTGAGATGTTTGTATTCCTTTTTGCCTGTTTCATTTACTGCATTTTTATAGTTTCTCCTTTCATCAATTAAATTCAATATTTCCTGTGTTACCCAAGGATTTCTACTAGTCCTTGTCTTTTTACCTACTTGATCCTCTGCTGCCTTCACTACTTCATCCCTCAGAGCTACCTATTCTTCAACTACTGTATTTCTTTCCCCCATTCCTGTCAATTGTTCCCTTATGCTCTCCTTGAAACTCCGTACAACCTCTGGTTCTTTTTAATTTATCCAGGTCCCATCTCCTTAAATTCCCACCTTTTTGCAGTTTCTTCAGTTTTAATCTACAGTTCATAACCAATAGATTGTGGTCAGAGTTCACATCTGCCCCTGGAAATGTATTACAATTTAAAACCTGGTTCCTAAATCTCTGTCTTACCATTATATTATCTGATACCTTCTAGTATCTCCAAGATTCTTCCATGTATACAACCTTCTTTTATGATTCTTGAACCAAGTATTAGCTATGATTAAGCTGTGCTCTGTACAAGATTCTTCCAGGCTTCCTCTTTCGTTTCTTAGCCCCAATCCACATTCACCTACTATGTTTCCTTCTCTCCCTGTTCCTGCTCTCGAATTCCAGTCACCCATGACTGTTTAATTTTCGTCTCCCTTCACTACCTGAATAATTTCTTTTATATCATGCATTTCATCAGTTTCTTTGTCATCTGCAGAGCTAGTTGGCATATAAACTTGTACTACTGTAGTGGGTGTGGGCTTCGTATCTATCTTGGCCACAATAATGCGTTCACGATGCAGTTTGTAGTAGCTTACCCGTACTCCTATTTGTTTATTCATTATTAAACCTCTTCATGCGTTACCCTTATTTGACTTTGTATTTATAACCCTGTATTCGCCTGACCAAAAGTCTTGTTCCTCCTGCCACCGAACTTCGCTAATTCCCACTATATCTTTAACCTATCCATTTCCCTTTTTAAATTTTCTAACCTACCTGCCCGATTAAGGGATCTGACATTCCACGCTCCGACCCGTAGAACGCCAGTTTTCTTTCTCCTGATAACAACGCCCTCTTGAGTAGTCCCCGCCCAGAGATCCGAATGGGGACTACTTAACCTCCGGAATATTTTACACAAGAGGACGCCATCATTTAACCGTACAGTAAAGCTGCATGTCCTCGGGAAAAATTACGGCTGTAGTTTCCCCTTGCTTTCAGCCGTTCGCAGTACCAGCACAGCAAGGCCGTTTTGGTTAGTGTTACAAGGCCAGATCAGTCAATCATCCAGACTGTTGCCCCTGCAACTACTGAAAAGGCTGCTGCCCCTCTTCAGGAACCACACGTTTGTCTGGCCTCTCAACAGATACCCCTCCGTTGTGGTTCCACCTACGGTACGGCCGTCTGTATCGCTGAGGCACGCAAGCCTCCCCACCAACGGCAAGGTCCATGGTTCATGGGGGGAGGTTTTCAATGTAGTCAATATGAAATATGCTAACTAGCAGCGTACATAGAAGACCACTGTTATCACCCGGTAAATGTCAGAATTAATTGGAAGGCTGGATGACGGCACGGGTACACTACCTCCATTAGGCCACGCATGATAAAGCATTGTGGTGTTCAAAGCAACCTTCAGATTGATGGCATTTTTTACCTTTTCGCCGTTGGTGAAAAGTATCTCTCTCCGTAACAGATTTCTCACAGTGTTCCTCAGAGCTTTCTCGCTCTGGATGTTCCACTGTTTCGAAACAGTTTTATGGGATATTTGACACGCCATGTTATTTTTTGGATTCAGAAGGCCCATAGGAAGGAGGGAAGGGTGAATTACAGTTACAGTTCACAGGGCTAAGGTTTCAATACGAATACACAGGAGCGTTTCACGTTGTGTTACAAACACAGCACTGCGTCACCTGGGAACTACTTTCAGCGATCGAGGTGGCGCAATGATATCCACACTGGACTCGCATTCGGGAGGACGACGGTTCAAACCCGGGTCCGCCCATTCTGTTATAAGTTTCCCGTGATTTCCTTAAATCGCTTCAGGCAATTGCCGCGATGGTTCCTTTGAAATGGCACGGCCGATTTCCTTCCCCATCCTTGCCTAACCCGAGCTCGTTATCAGTCTTTAATGACCTGGTTGTCGACAGGATGTTAAACACTAATCTCCTCCTCCTGCAACCAATATCTGAGAGGAAAGCTGAGATCGCCACTGACGCCCTGGCCTGTCCCTGTCATATTTTATATGAACTAGACGAGTGCGGAGAGGCCGAAAAAATCTTTGCGGCATTTAGCAAGCAGACTGGACTGTCACTATCATCTGTAGCAGAGCTGTTGATTATAGTGTAGAAAACGATATGGAGATATCGCATAGCCAGTAAACTGGAACTAAATGCACAGTATCTATGCTTAGCGCAGGGAACGGTAGTTTATCATTAACAAGAACGAAATAATATGTCAATCGGGAGAAAGAGCATTTTATTGCACGATTATAATCACCGAAAATAGTCATAACCGTAAAATAGCGATATATGCACATGGTACGACCTGAAGTGGAATGACCACATGAAGCTAATCTTAGAAAAAGCAGATGTTAGACTGAAGTTCGTTAGAAAGCTTCTAAGGAAATGCAATTTATACACAAGAGGTAATTTGCGGAATCCTCGTTCGATCGATTCATGATTTTTAGTAATCAGTCAAACCGTTACCTGGTAGGATCACTTCAAGCGATGGAATGGATGAAGAGCCAAGCGCTTCGTAATTGGTTTGTTTACTGTTGCTCATCCAAATCAAATGGCAAACGCTGAGAATGAGTCGTAAGGAAACGGGGGAATTTTTATCGGTGCAAGAAGCACCCTCCGCCACACACCGAAAGGTGCCATGCACTCTGTACCAAGGCCGGCTCCAGGCATTTCCTCGTCCAGTGCGGAATTTTCTAGCCCTTCCCTCCTCCTCACCGGCTTGCCACAGCTTTTCGTTTTCCGACAGTCAACCTTTTTCACGATGTCATTCGTCCATGACGTCTGATATTCACGTATCACACTTACACATACGTGTTTCTGACGCGAATACGCCTTTGACACCAGAGCCAGATATGGGGTACGAGTCACTGAAACAGAAGTGAAACGTTACAGTGTAATACATTGAGTTATAACTCCAAAATTAATTACTGCCACAGACTACGATGCCATGCTGGGACTGGTATGGCAAGAATTCGACTACCGTATTGAAGTCTGCGGGGTCACTTATGGTTCTCATATCGAATGTTTGTAAAAAAAACTGTTTCTCTTCAAAATGCAATATGTATCACATCTGTACAATGTTTAGTTCTTGTGTAATAAATAATTGAAAGTGTTCCGAGACTTTATGTGCACCCTGTAAACTGTTGACGGTATAGTCACTTCTGCTGTACGACGTAGGTCATACGACAGTGTGTAACGTATCTTATTTGTTGAAGTGTATAAATCTTCGGTGCATATTTAGTGTCCGTAGCAGATATGGGAGAAAAGGGTATTGTCGTATATCGAGAAGGTGCGCTTTCCGTCATGCCACGAGCATAATTTATGAATCGAAACAGTTTCCGTTTACTACAGCGAAAAGTAGCAGGTACACTACATAAAAAATACGACGAAACTAAGTAGACAGTATGTGCAATGCATTTTAGTTGTTTCAGTTCTAAAATAATGTTGGACACGTTCTTCCGTTGTTGTTTCAGTCCATAGACTGGTTTGATGCAGCTCTCCATGCTACTCTATCCTGTGCAAGCTGCTTCGTCTCCGAACCTATATCCCTCTGAATCTGCTTCATGGATTATGCCTTGGTCTCTGAATAAGATTTTTACCCTCCGCGCTTCCCTCCAATACTAAATTGGTGATCCCTTGATGCCTCAGAACGTATAATTACACTAAAGCTTTCTTATGTTATTAACAGGTACTAGAAACAGCACGTTTTAGCGAAAGTCAATGGAAATTTCGGTGGCTCCGTTAAATACTACAGTACGAAAAACCGATGCGCCCAAAAATAATACAGAATACGAGCAATATACTTACAGAGCATTTCAATCTAGCAGATCAGACACTGATTCGGAAACTGTAACAAATAGACATGAGTCCACAGAATACCACACGACGAAACCAGCTTCTGTTTCATATTAAACAAAAACAAATATGGACTCATTTACCCAACCCAATATCACGGCTCTTGCGATACTGACATTTTGGCGTTCAGTGGTGGGTACATTTGATGTGTTGCGTAGGCGCTTGGTAGAAACAGAGTTGTCAACACTGCCAAAAACAATTTTTGCTTTTTGAAAGACACCAGTTTCTAAAGACAGACATACACAAATCTAAACTGTACTCAAGGCGGGTTCGAGAACACTTTTCCACACAAGCAATTTGTAATTTGGTTCCCCCTCCCTCACTCCTTTTCCCGTATACTCCGTTAATAGCGTATCGCTGTACAGACACCAGATGACAGTTATAAGAGTAGAGGGGCGTGAGAGGGAAGCAGTGGTTGAGAAAGGAGTGAGACATGGCTGTAGCCTATTCCCGGACGTTATTCAATCTGTATATTTAGCAAGCAGTAAACGAAAAAAAAAGAAATTTGGAATAGGAAGGTCCATAACCGGTTCCGATACATTGGAACGAATGGCGACCCTGGGTAAAGAGGGGAGACTGCAGGCGGTCCACTTCCTGTGGAATACGTGGTATTTCTGTCATGCCAACTGAAAAAAAGAGAGAAGAATAATGCGAAAAATCTTTACAGTTTCTCTGCACATGCAGCTGGAGCATCTTTCAGGTGCTTCCTAATGTGTATACAATGGGCAAATAGGTCCTCAAGCGTCTTAAGGGCTGGACCTACGCGAAGACCAGGTAATCGCGGATCTAGGTCGACGTGATTGAAGTGCACGCCGTGAGACCTGGATCGCTGGTTGTGTCTTCGGTAGATTTAGTAAACAAAACGCAATAATTGTAATTTGAAAACAAAGATGCATTGTCGCTAGAGTAAGTTGGCTCGTCGTTGAGTTCATCTGGAGTGCGACTGTCGCAACTGCTGTATAGTAGGGAAGGATGATTATGTGTAAGAGTCGATCAATTGGCGTTTCAAATTATTAAGATAAAGCCATTAATCATCTCAAATAATTGTATACGAATAATCAATTATTCGATTGTAGTGTTCTGCTTTTACTTTCAAGTTCAAAGAATTCCATTAATTTTATTTATCATGTCTGCCCCCATAAGGAGAGTGGTCAGCGTGAGAGATTCCCGGCTGGGCTGGAGATTTTCTCCGGGGGGTTTTGTGTTGTTTTCATCATCATTTCATCCTCATCCGGCGCGCAGGTCGCTCGATGTGGCGTCGAATGTAATAAGACCTGCACGAAGGGGGCCGGACCTGCCCCGCAAGAGGCCTCCCGGCCAATGACGCCTAACGCTCATTTTTATTTCCATTATTTATCATAAAAGTTGTGTTCGGCAAGAATTAAAGCTGTTCAAATGAGCACTATGGGACTTAACATCTGAGGTCATCAGTCCCCTGGAACTTAGAACTACTTAAACCCAAGTAACCTAAGGATATCACACACATCAATGCCCGAGGCAGGATTCGAACCTGCGACCGGAGCGGTCGCGCGATTCCACACTGAAGCGCCTAGAACCGCTCGGCTACGCCAGGCTAAAGCTGTTCTACTACACTTTGAACATGAGTGCAATATGTCGATTTCTGAATTAGAAAATAACAGCTACAACAATGGACAATTTTAGGCAATAAATTACTGTTAACCTCCTATGTACGTTTCAATTTATTTCATCAGATACGTCAGACGTTTCGCTTTACGATCTGCAAAACGACTTTCTCAATAGAAAAAAGAATTGAAACTGTGGAAGCATATGTGAAAACAGGTTCGATTAAGGAAACTCGCAAAATTTTCGGACTGAGTATCCAAATAGAGGACTGCCAGCAAAGAGAGCAACAAAGAGTCTGTATAAGAACTGGCGCTGCTGAGAATTTGTGCAAAAAGTAAAACGACAAAAAATTCCTTCAGTTCCCACACCACAAGTTACTGCAGGCACTGGCCGAAGAAGCCAAAGAAGTCTACATGTAAATTGCCCGAACAGGGGCTTGTAAGTAGGAGCTGCCAGCGGATATTGAAAACTCTTAATTTGAAGCCATATGGTGAGACGGTTTGCAGCAATTAGGGGAGGATGACAGTGGGAAACGGACGTGTAAATTAATGCACGTGGATTTTGAATATCATAAATGGCTTGTTAGATTCCATTACTTCATGAGTGATGATCACGGTTTTAGTTTTCTGGAGATGTGAATTCACGGATGACAGGGTACTGGACAACAGAACCCTAATATCGGCATTTGGTGCGGTGTAACAGGAAGGTGCATCACTGGACCGATATTTTTCGACATTACCCTCAACACGATTGCGTATATGAAAATTACACGATTGCATATATGAAAATTTCTGAAACATTCTGTGCTGTACTCACTGAATATGAAAAACAATATTACTACTTCCAGCACGATGGGGCTATATGTCACACTTCCAACGTATCCCTGGAACGAAACCATGAAGTCTTCACTAAGGGAAATACTGACAACAAACATTTATGGCCACCACATTCGCCGGATCTAACAACATATGATTTTGTCCTATGGGGATACTTCAGCACCAACGCCTTTTTTACGAATGCACACACAATATCGGAACTGAAACACATCAGCCGTGAAGTTGACGCAATGGAATTCCGAACTTTAAGCTGGGTGTGTGTCAAAATCTTCTGCAAATGCATTTTACACTTTTTTCATTGTAAATAAATGGTAATTCCAATTCAATTCTTAGTTTCTGTGATTTCACTGCATTTCCTTTATACTTACACGTGCTACTTTTATCCGTGTCACCCTGTATTTTCTTTTTGTGACTAAGCATAGTTGATTAAGTTTTATGAATTACAGATGTGGCATTTTTTTCCAGGTCTATATTCCGATCGATAAAGATGCTTTTAACACAGATATTTTGGTGAATACGATTCTGGTTGATGCAGCTCTCCATGCTACTCTATCCTGTGCATGCCTCTTCACCTACGAGTAACTACTGCAACATACATCCATCTGAATCTGCTTAGTGTATTCGTCTCTAGGCCTCTACAATTTTTAGACTCCACGCTTCCCTCCAATATTAAACTGGTGATCATTTGATACCTCAGAACGTATCCTACCAACTGATCCCTTCTTCTACTTAAGTTGTCCCACAAATTCCTCTTCTTCGCAGTTCTATTCAGTACCTCCCCATTAGTTAAATGATCTACCCATCCAATCTTCAGCAGCATCACATTTCAAAAGCTTCTATTCTATTCGTGTCTAAACTGTTTATCATCTATGCTTCACTTCCATACATGGCTACACTCCATACAAATACTTTCTGAAAAAGACTTCCTGACAAATCTATACTTTATGTTGACATATTTCTCTTCTTCAGAAACTCTTTCCTTGTCATCGCCAGTCTACATTTTATAGCTTCTCTACTTTGACCATCATCAGTTATTTTGCTGCCCAAATAGCAAAGCTTCTACTACCTTAAGTGTCTTATTTCCTAATCTAAGCTAGCTAGAGTCCTGTCTTACTCTGTTCTCAACCACTGCTTCCCTTTTGTGCCCCTTGAGTCTTGTAAGTGCCATCTGGTTTCTGTACAAATTGTAAACAGCCTTTCACTTCCTATATTTTATCCCTGTCACCTTCAAAATTTGAAAGAGGATGCTCACAAGCACCAAAGTTTTTCTGTAGGTGAATTGAGATACTCTAATTTATATAAACTTTTTCTGCAGTCTTGAATGGCAAGCTGTTGCTGTGTTCCATATCTTACAAAATGGCATTTCAGATGCAACAGAGGAAGTCACTATTTGCAAATATGTATAGGCCGCACTATGCAGAACAGGATACCGTCTTCCCAGAAATTCAAAGGAGACTATTTTTGGTTGATTACAGTTTGGTGAAAGAGTTGAACCTCACAGACTAAGTCTTGGATAAGTGCTCGTTATGGCACAAATCTGCTCCTGCTGTACTATAGCTAACGCCTTATGAATGTTCAATAAATCATTTTCTACAGTGGCCAGTCACTACACCTGCAATTCAACTTTGGCTACTTTGAGTTTGATTCTTCTGCACAATGACATTTAGGATGCTAACAAGGGTTCGGATATCAGATAGTGATATATAGAAGTATCAGTGTATTGGAGACAGTTCAACTATAGTTTAAATTTATATTTGTCCAGATGATATCGGTAGTATCGATATTTTGTGGCAATACAAATGGATAGCATCAACACCACCATCATCTCATAACTCAACCCCGTTTTCTTTTTAACACTGCAATATTTATGTAGTAACAGTAACTACAGTTTTTTACTGTGAAGTTCTGAGTCGCTATAGGCACAACAAAAAGATTCACACAATTATAGATTTTGGCCATTAAGCCCTTTGTCAGCAGTAGACGCACACGCCCGCACGCGCATGCACACACGTGCACACATATCCATCCGCACATACACATACACAAGTTGTGTCTGTGTATGTGCGGATGGGTGTGTGTGTGTGTGTGTGTGTGTGTGTGTGTGTGTGTGTGTGTGTGTGTGTGTGTGTGTGTGTGTGTGCGCGCGTGTACACCTGTCCTTTTTTCCCCTAAGGGAAGTCTTTCCGCTCCCGGGATTGGAATGACTCCTTACCCTCTCCCTTAAAACCCACATCCTTTCATTTTTCCCTCTCCTTCCCTCTTTCCTGACGAAGCAACTGCCAGTTGCGAAAGCTCGTAATTCTGTGTGTGTGTTTGTGTGTTTTGTTCATGTGCCTGTCTGCCGGCGCTTTCCCGCTTGGTAAGTCTTGGAATCTTTGTTTTTAATATATTTTTCCCATGTGGAAGTTTCTTTCTGTTATATATATATATCACTTATAAACTTACATGGGAAGTATTTTGTTTTATTTTTTTAAATATAATCCACACTGGTTGAAAATGTTAATTTTTTATGGGCATTACTTCAAGATCTAATAAAGTCAGTATTTTTTTTATAGAAGACTGGATAGCTATGTTATAAAGGTGAAATTGCGTGTTTGTATTGGTAGCACTGTGAACAGTATATTATTTCATAGTATAAACACACATTTTATGTCAAAGTGCTCACTTTTTTTCAAGCAAAAACAATGAATAGATTGGTAAATCTCTCAAAAAGTAAAGTATGGCACCAAAACGAAATGTTCTTAAGAAATGAGGGTTTCATGGTAATAGATTTTTGCCTTTATTCAAACACTGTGTTCAACATGTGGCGTGTGAAGTTACAGACAATGAAATACACGCAAACTCATAAGTATCTAGATAAACATGCATTAGTGCTTCGAAGATTAAAATAAAGCATGGGGTACACAGCTTTCTCAAAATGGAAGTGATGTAAATGGTAGGTCAGATTATATTCTGATAGATTTACACATCCTAACAAGGGTGTTATGTGAATATGCGTGTTGTAAAATTTGTGGAGAGCCAGTTACTTTACATAAAGACAGTGAGGTATCAAATGGACTAGCCAGGAAAGTTATCATTAACTGTGCCAAATGTAAATATACTCATTCATTTTGGAATTCTGATAAGTGTAAAGACAATTATTTTGAATCAAATGTTAGATGGTTTTATGGACTGAGAGCTACTGGTAAAGGACACACTTCAGCAGAAACAATGTGTGCTGTGATGAATATGCCATGCCCACTTTGTAATATCGACAAGTATGCAGGATTTATTGGAGCTGTCGTGGAATCTGTTGTGAGTGAGTCAATGAAGAGTGCTGCAAATGAAGCTGTTGAAATAAATGATGGCATGACTGACATACCAGTAGCTTTTGATGGCACTTGACAAGTGTGACTACAGTTCTAAGAATTCTGTAGGTATGGCGACCAACGTGAATACTGGAAAGGTAATATATCTCCAGATTTTAACCAAACATTGTTATAAGTGTAAATCAAAGAATGAAGAAGGGTATATTTGTGACAAATTATGAAGGAACAAGTAGTGGTATGGAGGCCTCCTCACCTAGTGACATTTTTAGTCAATTTGTGAACAAAAAGGAAGTGTGTTACACTAAGTTCTTAGGTGAGAGAGATTCAAAAGCATATAACAGTGTAGTAGCTCCTCAGCCTTATGGTGAGAAGATTATCACAAAACTGGAATGTGTTGGTCATGTCCAGAAGAGGATGGGCAACAGGTTGAGGAAGTTTGAAACAAATTTTGGGAGACAAGACATTTTCTGATGGTAAGACCATAAGAGGCAGTCTGACAGACAAAATTATTGATGAACTACAGCACTATTATGGGATGGCCATTAGAAATAATACTGAGGATTTATCGAAAATGAAGCAGGCAGTATGGGCTACCTTCTTTCACAGACTGTCAACTGATTAAAAACCAGTACACTACCTTTGTACTCCTGGACCTGGATTATGGTGCAATTACCGCAATGCCCAGTATGCAAAATGTTCATACAGCCATAAACATTCCATTCCAGCAGTAGTCGTGGATATCATAAAACCTATTTACAGAGTCCTGGCAAATACTAAATTACTGAAGAAGTGTGTGTGGTCAGACTCAAAATCCCAATGAGTCATTCAATAATCTTATATGGACTCACTTACCAAAAATGTTTTTGTT
Organism: Schistocerca gregaria; assembly: GCF_023897955.1. Classification (NCBI taxonomy): domain Eukaryota; kingdom Metazoa; phylum Arthropoda; class Insecta; order Orthoptera; family Acrididae; genus Schistocerca; species Schistocerca gregaria. The sequence continues at coordinate 218,678,636 of NC_064920.1, read as the reverse complement.
GGAAAGAAGACACTAAAGTGGGGGGTCAGTGATGCTGCTGTTGCTTTTAATGATGGCAACATTGGTAGGTGAAAGTGCTACAGCCTATGGGAATTAATCCTGGAGCAGACAGCATCAGAGAACTTGAAGGGACGGACAAGGTTTGTATTAATAAATGCAGAGTATGCAGCACAGTTGGCCACTAAGGAGTCCAGAAAGAAGGAAAACTTGGAAACATTCAAGAGGATGATATACAGTATGGTGCAGGGTGCTTCTGAGTTACTAAAAATAAAAAATAAGCATATATTAAGTGAGTTACAGTCTTTTGAAACTTTAGAAGCCATTCCTGAAAATTTACATTTTCTGTTGCATTATTCCCTAAATCTGAGAAACCAATTCAAGTTGAGTATTCAAATTTTCAGGGCATAACAACATACATATCCTGAGTCTACTGAACTAAAAGAAGAACATACTGTTAAGTATAAAATTATTTAAGATAACATGCAAAAAATACCCAAAATTTTAACTGTGTAATTAAAAAATTGTTTTTCCAAAAGCAGTGACTGAAATACAATTATTGTAGTTCAGTAGACTCAGAACATACAGTTTAGTGTCTTATAAAAATTTCATATCAATGGCTACAGTGGTTCCTGAAATACAGGAGAGCCAGGTCACTAAATTTAACACTGTTGGGATAGGGTGTTCCAACTCCCCTTAATATAACAAACTCTAACCTGATAAAATATGCATATTAATAACATAATAAGGAAACAAAAATTATTACATTTTTAGATATAGAATTTTCCCTGTGGAGTGGCCACCAAAATATCGTCAAAGAAATATGGAAGCTAAACCGCTCTGTACATTGAATGCACTTCCCCAGAATTATCAGTATATTTATGAATTATGAATGTTAACACCTGGCCAGTTGAGAAATAATTGATTCACAATCCAGAGGAAAATATCTAAAACTAGATCCAGTCTGTAACAGACAGCTAGGAAATATTTATCTGTTATTGTGTCTTCAGTTCCAGCAGAAAGACTATTTCCAAAAGCAGGTGAAGTTATTTCTCCTTGAAGTGGACTAAAAGCAGAAAATGCTAATGAACTGATTTTTGATGTGTTTTATCTGTTTCTTTTTCATATGCTGTATGCATATTTTTTACTAAACTCTTTCTATTTATATGTAAAATTATATATAATTAAATATGGTTTTCCTTCATTTTTTTGTCAATTCATAAAACCCACTCCCCAAAGTTTTAAAATAACACATGCAATCGTGACATATAATTTGGATTTTAAAGCTAACTTTCTGGCACCGATATATCGAAATGGCGATATTTTTCATTCGATTAGTCGTTGGTGTCGGTATTTTGTTCGACGTTATATAATATATCGATATTATCTACCGATGGAACCGTGCAACCTGCTGAAATTACTGTCATGCCATGAAATCTTGAAGCGTGGATCTAAATCGCACATAAAGCCAATAGTTGTTTTTTTCAACGTTCTGTCGACACGAAATGTTACACGTTAAATATTAGGGGATAGAGCCGGACTTCTTACCGTAATTAACTATAAGAGATTAAACATCCAACAGGGATAAAAACAAAAGTGGAAAAAACTGAAATAGTTTTTGACATATCCATGGTCGATTACCAGAATAATTAAGTTGAATCGTCCTTAGCGTATAGTTTTGTTTCACATCGATTTTTGTCGAGGTCACACTGAAATTTTAACACCATTAAATGAAAGCGTGAGTGGTGATCAAATGTGTGGTGACAGTGGTCGTGAAGTTAGGAGTGAGGATGTCATTGCTGGGTCTAGAGATGAAAAGGCATTAAAGACGGGGCCTTGTGATAGTAACATGGCACTTTCTTCAAATAAAAAAAGGCTAGACACCGCGGAAGTCTAGCTGTTCCTTCCCTCGCACCTATATAGTTTCCGTTTCCACATCAAAGATAGCTTACGTGCGGAGTCCATAATATGTTTCTTTGAAGTAATTCCATTATTTATTACATTATTTTGTAATATGGGATTTAATTTTCTGGGGTAACGAAAATTTAGGACACTAAAATCGGCAAAAGTCTGTCCTTGAGTATCGTACTCTAGAAATCCGACAACGATCGCATTTCTTAACAAGAACTCAAGGTAATAATTTGTAGGAAGCAACGGCGTTGTCAGTTGGCACTCCGAGAAGCACGATAATTGTAACCCATATCTTCCCGGTGTTTTATACACGCAACACTAAGTTTTCTGTAATTTACTTTTTCGCGAAGTGTTAGACTAATTGCGCAATATGAAAAACGATATTTCTGAATCCCTTGTAACGCTTGCGTGATGAGTTTTGTATAATACGTTTATTTTGAGCGCATTTTGTGAAAAGCTGTGTTGCGTGTACGTAGCTCTGGGAAGAAATGGCTTCAGTAGAGCTTAATGCAACATCATCCGACTATTTTTACGTGCGCAAATTAATTTCATAGCTGATATTGTGTAAGAAATTGTTGCCGCTTCACGTCTTCTTCCCTGTCAGCCCAGTGGCGCAGAGGAAACGTGCCACCTCACACTGGAAAACAAAAGACTCTTGTCTCTGCGAGCGCCTTCATTCCGTGTTCAATAGTACATGAACTACGGGATTCGCACTGCAGCGTAAGATATTATCGACTGGATGCTCCAAGGTTGTCCGCAGACTGGGTGGCTTGCCAACAGTGTGAGCCGCTGCGCAAGATTACTACAGAGCTTCTGCGGTCGTCGAATCTGGGCAAGCCGTGTCTACTAACCACGTCGCGGTATCAAGTTTTCATAAAATCAAAAACTGCGCACTATATTTCCTGCACGGTTACTGGCTCGCAATAAGAGACGCATGTACTGTCATTGAACTATATCCCATTACGTTGAAAGAGCCTGTACGTCTCAGCCTATAATTTAACAACTAGTTCTGGTTTCCTAAGCAACACACCATGCAAACCTTGGGATACAATAAACTTAATTCCAGTTCCTGTATAACAAATCTCAAAATGGGATTACCGTGGAACCTCGTTATCTGGGATAAGTGGGACCGTAGTTCACATGGATTATCAGAAATCTAGAAATTCAGAACAAATTAGGATGACAAGCGTTGAGTGTCAAAGTTTCTTCGCGCAAGCATATGAATTACGTACTTCCTCAAATTTCTGTCAGATATTGAAAAAAAAAAAACGACCGTTATACAATAAAATAATTTTTTGTGAGCCATATCCGTACCTTGTACCACAACATTACGCAGGCGTTTTTATTGTTGCAGTAGTAGTAACCCGTGGATCACTTTTACAAGGAAGTTGTAGATGTCCTGGTATTACAACTTACCAACAATAACGTAATTCGGGTGTACAGGCATTTACATGTTTAACAGATTTAGTTTGACAAGGAGGGGACAAGTAGTCAGCCATGACCTTATAAACAGGCACAAGCCCCTGTATTTGTCTGGAGTGATTTAGGGAAACTATTCAGAACTTAACTCAGGATGGCCGTATGAGAAACCTCCATCCATCCGAATAGAAGGACAGCTTTTTAAAAAACAATAGTATCTCTGTCTGTGTGAATTTCTTCAGATTGTTCACTAATTGTTAGCTAACACCACTATCGTCAATGTTTGCAGAGGAAGAAAAAGGCAGTTTCTTCATTACAAATCATAGTTATTTCTCAGCCAGTCATTTACGTCATTAACACCTGTATACAAGCACCTTGGAACGTCTGAAAAGTCTTGAAAGATCTCGCACGGGTCGACGTTTCCACCAGTTTCTTTATTCAGTGTGCAAACTGCGTCTGTGGACTCAAATGGTTGGCCATAATATTTCCAAGGGCATCCCCTGCACCGCATCTAAATTTATGTTCATGGACACTACCACCTTCCTACTCTTCGATGTCACCTTACACTCACAACCATTGGTAGCAATACAGAACTGTACAACAACACAGTCCACGTTGACTTGTTAAGCGACACCACACCAAGATCAGTGTATGGCAGTTGAGCACTGGCTACATTTAAATTTATCGTCTTCGTTCATTGTGGCTGCTACTTCTTTCGGAGCATAAATCGAGTGAACCGGAGGTCCGGATTAATGAGGTGCAACCTCAGTTTCTTCCGGCGTATTTGTTCAACAGTCCATGGGTGTACTGCCGGTTCATAGTCCGTCAGCGCACATGACGATGGCGACAGGTCTGATCGCCGCCCGTTGGACACTGACTAGGCAGTACACCTGTGGGTTGTTCGATCATGGATAAACAACGTTTCGCCGTATTAAATCTGCGAGAGTAAATACACGACCAAAACAGTTACAACGTCTAGTCACAACGCAAACACGTGTAAAAACCCTGAACAACAGCCTTTTGCAGCGCCGACCGCTGCGAGACGCAAAGAAAGTGCGTGTACGCGGTCCAGGAAGGTACCGTCGGGGATGTGGAGTCACGCGGACTCCAGTGCCATTGTCAGCTGCGCTAAGTATCTCAGCTGAGGACCCATGGCGCGGCAGACCGATCGAGGCGGTCTTACAGATTTTCAATTGGGTTTAAATCTGGGTAATTTGGTGGCCAGTAGAGTACAGTAAACTCATACTGGTGCTCTTCAAACTACACACGTACACTGTGAGCTATGTGCCTTGTTGCATTGTCCTGCTGGTAGGTGACATTGTGCTTAGGAAAAACAAACTGCATTTGGGTGTGGACATGGGTCCCAAGGACACATGCATACTTGTGTTATCCATTTTCCTTTCTAGAATTACGAGATCACCCACGAAAACATTCCCCAAACCATATCACGACCTCTTCCGGACTGGTCCCTTCTGAATGCTGGAGGGTGTTTGCTTTCAGATGTTTCATGCAATACATGGCAAAGGCCATGTGTTCCGATGGAGCATAAAATGTTATTCATCAGCAAAAGCCACCTATTGCCATTTAGTGAACGTCCAGAATCACGAAAGAATGCTATCATTTGTGTACTACTTATGTGCTATGTCAGGAGAATGTGACACAGTCAGTGATGTCTATAGCAGAACAATGTCCCTCCTCGAGCAAAAGAAAGATCACAGAGAGAAGGTGAGGTAGTTATGTGTGTACTAAACTGAGGAACTGCAGGGCAGGGTGGTCCAGGGACATTAAACAAAAGTGAAGCACACTGACCATTTAAGTTAATGATGCTGAAGTATATACACACACAAGTGCAAAACCTTGTGAAACTGTGAAGTAGAAAGGACAAGCTTTCATCCACTAGAAGTATGATGTGTATCTGACTTTTGTATTCACACGCTAGAAGCACACAAAGCAATTAATACAGAAGAAGTTATTGAATCACTTTGACACCAGTTCTGAGAACAACATATATTACTGTGTTTTCAGTTCAGCCAGCTTGACCAATTTTCATTGACAATATTTCGACAATTGACCCGTAGTCATCCTCATCAAATGGTACGAATGATGACCTTATGTGTGTTTTGTAACATGATTCCTGTAACTGTTACCAGGGCAATTAAGACATAAAAAAATAATCCTGGAACCAGTTGAAGACAGGCATATAAAGAACACCTCTGAAATCACAGTTTTCATTACATCTCTGCATTTACCTGATACATACATACTAAAAAAAAAGGGGGGGCAGGAAGAGAAAAAATACAGATGGAGAGTGAAAATCCTGATTAAATCTACCCAAGGGAGGATAACTCTATACAGAGGCTGCATAAACTGTTGAGAATAGCCAACATGCTGTCAATTCTAAAATCTAACTATTAATAACATAGACAAATTGCATATCTGAGAAAGGCTGAGAGATTCTTAATAGCACAAAAAAATAACGAGGCAATTAATATTCCCGTATGTATATCTCTAACCACAAAGGCTTGTAACTACCTCTGAATTCAAAATCTGAAATCCACAAAACAATTCTGTCTATGAAATTTATGAGTACAAGTACTTAAAATTATTTGGCAAACCAGTATTAGAAACACAAAGACTTATTTTCATCAGCAATGCTCACTTCGTACAGCATTCAATGATGCTGCTCTGCCTACTACACAAGCGTAATCCACCAGGTTCCATTTCATAGTAGTACTGACTCCTATGTTACAGACCATTGATGTTGGTGATGAATATTCTTAGCATGTGAGTTTTTCAGGTAAGCCTCTCAGAATGATTCAAAGGCTCATTACTGTGGTACGCAGTCCACTTTCAAAAAGAGCTGTACCGTGGTGGTCCTGCATCACTGGCAGAAATAAGTAACAATAAAGTTTGTGTGCATCAGGGTAATAAGACAACCTTCAAGTGCGGAAAGAATACTTATCACTTATAATGCCATTAATTTGTTCCACTGGATATTTCAAAACAAAAAATTTTAGAATGTATACTTTCAAGATAACAAACTTATTCATACTCTGGAAGCAGTCAAGTTCTACATTTCCCTACTACACTCTAAAAATGTTATTCATCTCCGAACACCCAGTGAACAAAATCATTTGCTACCTTTGGTCTCTACAATACATGCAGGGTTGGGAGAAGTAAATGTTTTATGCAAAAGCAGAATAGGGCTGCAAATTTATTCACAGTGATGTTGAGTGCTTTGCCTGCTTACTTAGTAAACTACTGAATGTATTACACTGTTAAAATAGACTCCACAAACAGTAACTTTTTCTTATGCGGACTTCCAAAAGTCGTGCTCAACTTATCCTATAGCCAATGCACAGTAATTTATACACATTAGTTATTATTTGTATGGATACTTTTGTTTATTTCATATTATACATTGATATTTTATAGACATATTGTACAGGAAATTTATGAATCATGTGGCATGTAATTTTCAGTTATTTTCTACTTCAAATCTATGCCCCAAAAACTTTGAAGTTTTTTTTCCAATAATTCTTACACATGTTAACCAACACCTCAATCTCATTCTCCAACCATGTGCTCACCCTGCCATTCTACTTCATCTCCCTTTCATCAAAAGTGATGAATTTGCTGATATTGGCTAGTAAAACCTACTATTGCATCACAGTATTACATAAAATAATTTTCACACTATGTTGTAATGCGTATAATGAAATGCAAATGGTACATCATTCCTTTTGTTTCAGTTGGGTAACAGTACTACTACAAATGCTGTACTCTGTAAATCGCTCTTAGCCTTTCTATTTTGCTTTATCTTGATTCTTTACACAATTACACAAAAGACTCCCAAATTGGTAATTAACATTTATTTTGGATATGAAGAATCAACAAATCAGTCAGCAGAGCTGTTGACACAGTTCCATACACTAGGTGTTATCTGGTTCTGCAGTACCACCAGAGATGTCAAAATCTCGTGAAGACATGACAGCTGCACAGAAGTACTCCTATGAAACAGATGACTAATGAGTTCAGCACCCAATCATGCTAACATCCCCTCCTGCATTTCTTCAACAAGATATCTAAGCACACGAAGAATATTTTGGATCTGTGTATACCAATAACAACAATAATAATTTGAAACTTCCTGGCAGATTAAAACTGTGTGCCCGACCGAGACTCGAACTCGGGACCTTTGCCTTTCGCGGGCAAGTGCTCTACCAACTGAGCTACTGAAGCACGACTCACGACCGGTACTCACAGCTTTACTTCTGCCAGTATCCGTCTCCAACCTTCCAAACTTTACAGAAGCTCTTCTGCGAAACATGCAGAACTAGCACTCCTGAAAGAAAGGAGCACTTGCCCGCGAAAGGCAAAGGTCCCGAGTTCGAGTCTCGGTCGGGCACACAGTTTTAATCTGCCAGGAAGTTTCATATCAGCGCACACTCCGCTGCAGAGTGAAAATCTCATTCTGGAAACATCCCCCAGGCTGTGGCTAAGCCATGTCTCCACAGTATCCTTTCTTTCAGGAGTGCTAGTTCTGCATGTTTCGCAGAAGAGCTTCTGTAAAGTTTGGAAGGTTGGAGACGGATACTGGCAGAAGTAAAGCTGTGAGTACCGGTCGTGAGTCGTGCTTCGATAGCTCAGTTGGTAGAGCACTTGCCCGCGAAAGGCAAAGGTCCCGAGTTCGAGTCTCGGTCGGGCACACAGTTTTAATCTGCCAGGAAGTTTCATATCAGCGCACACTCCGCTGCAGAGTGAAAATCTCATTCTGGAATAATAATTTGGTTAGCCACCAGTCTAGAACCACTTAACCTCAACCATAACAAGAGGAAAATATTGAAAACTATCTTACTGTATCCGTCCCTGCCAATATGTGGCCAGACAAACATTGTAACAAATGAGCCCTTGCAACAGCAGCTTTTAATCCCATGGAAATAAGATTCATAACAAAATGCAGCATTTGATACTTTATCATTAGGGCTTACCTTTAACAACTTAAAAAGAACTCAGCTCCCTAGCATGATACTGCGGCTCAAATGTGCAGTGCAATACAAGTGAAAGCAATAAAAGATGGTTCCAAAATAGTAGGACCATGGCAGAAGCAAAATCGTATTAAGTGGTAAGGGTAATGTGTTGTTACCCCTCCCCTTTGCAGTTAACCTACCACCAAACAGTTACCATATTAAATATGATATGATACATTAAATATGATATGGTGACAGACATTACACTATGTTACACACTATTCGCATTCACAGTCATTAGCTTTGCCATCACAAAACCTAACTGTCAGCTTCAAAAGCAACCTTCATCCTGAGCTACACTTCAGAACAGTGCCAGCACAACCAAAACTTGAGGAGAGCCATTGTCAAACCCTAGCCACATTAATTGGCAAAAAGTCAAAGAATTATGCACTTAAACTGAGTTGTATAGGTCTCTACCAAAATTCAATTATTTTTACTACTGCAAAATACAATAACACAATGTCCTCCATAAAAACATTTTACTTTATAACCCATTTTTTTAATAACACTTAGCAAAATTTGTTAATATACTTAAGATAATTACATTTTCACATTGCTAATCAATGAGACAGTACTTACCTCCCGCATTCCGTGAGCATTCAGTATAGCTGCAAGCAGTTTTGTCTCGGCTTGTACAGTTTTATAAGTCATATGTAACTCATTTGCCGGTGGATCAACGGGCGGGTTTGACAATGCACAGCAGCGAAACTGGAGTACTGCATTTTTTGGACCCCCGACAGTCCATTTGAGACATTCTTCACCACAGTTTTTTTCAGGACTACAAAAGTTGTCTATTTCAGATGGATGGTTACTGTATCTATCCACAAATAAACTACAATAATTGGAAATGGTGGTAAGACAATTGTGGTCAAAATAATAAAATTGTAATATATCAAAAAAGAAAATCTTTTAATTGTGTATCAGAGAAAAAGTGTCTACTGGCCATTTTCTCAAACAGAAGCCCACAGAGGTGTTTAGACAGACCAAATGAAATTGTTTTTCAATTCTTGTTTGAAGAAATAATGACACTCCTTTCTCACTAAACACATAGAACAGAAAACGAGGTGTTGAAAAGCTAATAGACAGGCACACATAAATGGAAAATTATCAGCTGTGCTGTCAAACAAAGACCTTCAAAGATACCGACTTCTTTGTCACCCAAAAAACACTGTTCTTTTACATATTTCACATGTAATACATCTGAACGTACTGCATAAAAAGTTCACAGAAAGAAAAATGTATAGCCATACCTTGTTATCAGAGGAAGGAAGGGAATTCTGGATAAAAATTTCCAACATTTCGTTTTGGTTTTGGAGCAGGATTCAGGTTCAGGGGAAGACGGAAGAACGGCAGAAAAGTACCTGCGAGTCAAAATAGATTATCATGCTGTACATCACGCAAAATATAAAACAGTTTTGTATTACTTATGTGCTCTACTTTTCTCCTATTCTCACTGCTAAAGTACAGACTCTACTGAAATAATCTGCATTTGCAGAACAGAACAAAACTAAAATAACACACATGAGTACTGTTTCACAATGTCTACTTTATGACAGCAAAATTCTTAACAATAATACTAAAAATGGAATCATCTTTTTACAGTTAATAGGTTTGGGAGTAAAAATTTCAACTCAACCTTTTTTTTACTAGATACACTACAGACAGGGAAACATACATAACACTACCCAGATAAAGATCTGGGGTTAGGCTGTTTACTAGTCTAGTACACTGAATGCAAGGATGTTATTTTGACATCATGAGACCTTTATGCAAGAGAAATTACCTGGAAAAGGTAAAGATGCAGTCGCATACAAATCACCTGATAATGAAGGGAACCTACCAAATGAAGGGAACCTACGAAATGATGTGACCATCCATGTTCTTAGAACAAAGGTGCTTCTTTCACTTACAAAATGTGGTTTAGACCCTCAGATTAGCGTAATCTTTACTAATTCTCTCTTAATCTACAGTTACCATTGTCAAATTTCCTTCAAGAATTTATACATTTCTTGGATAATAAAATCAAATAAAATATTCTACAGTAAAAGTTTAACAGCTACCAATACCTCTGAAGTATTTTTTTGGTTAAATGTGTGTTGGATTTGTTGCAATGATGCATACGGTAACAATAATGTGTTTCCAACATTGCGATTAGCGAATGTTTCAAGAAGAGGTGCAAACTGTAAAAGCCCTAAAAACAAACGTCAGAATACACACCTGTTGGGTTTCCTTTTGCTTTGGTGGACTAGGGGAATTTCCTTCAGTTTCAGGTTCAAAGATTCTTCTGAAGAACTATTTTTATTTGAATTCCCTTCGTCACTGTCAGTTTCATTCTGTCCGTTCCGGCTACCGTGACTTTCCAATAGCCTCGATTCCATTATGTTGAGCTACAAGATGTGTGCTCGATTTATTTTGATTCCACTCATAAACCTAAACAAATATTATGAGAAGGTTTAAACGGAAAGCAATAACCCATTATTCTCGTAGCAGGCGTTTTACCAATCGTACCTGTCAAAGCTGGTATCTGTCAACCCGCAGGTTTTATATCGGTCAACGTTACACTGAAAGGAAAGGCACGTATGCGGCGATTTAACACCGGTAATATTATTGCTATGACTTTTCTTTTTAATTCATACTTCCAAAGACCTGTACAATTCTGGAAAAAGGCTGTCGTAACGACAATCCAGTTCTGCGATGTGGTAAACAGCGCTTTTAAATTTCGTTTCATACGATTCGCAGATTATATGAATTAAATCTATATAAAAATTATAATTTTAGGAACTTCTGAGGCACGAAAGTGTTGCACGCACGTTAATTCTCATTTTACTTTCAACTGCACTGCAGATAAAGTATGGGACGGTCCTCCTTCAAGGATCTTAATCGCTTTTTGACTATCATTACTAATCTGCAATGCTGTAAAACAGGACTCATTCCAAAATGCACGCCACGGGAAGCAAACCGATTATACAAACTATGCACCTACTTTCCCTGAAACATTTTTCTTACCGCACAAACATTAACACAGTTCGAACTAATGTATCTAGTAATCCGTCACTTGAATTTCCTTCCCCGCATGCCGCGATCTCTACTGTCAAACTCGCACTGCAAAGATATTGGACTATGACAAACACATTCAAAGATTTGTTTTGAAAACGTGACCAAAGAGTGAAAGTGAAGACTACACACTTGGAGTGATAACTCATTGTCTGACATGTTTTCGGACTTTTATACACATAGAACTGTACAGTTTCATTCATCGCGACTTAATAACCAATAGAATTTTTTTTAAGGTTCTGAATACATGTTCGAGTCTACTTAATAAAGAAAAAACTAACTGAAAAATTAAGTTCTATCTTTGAAACTTCTGGGCAGATTTAAATTATGTGGTGGACTGAGACTCGAATCAGGGAGTTTTGCCTTCAGCGTTTGGAAAATAGAGATTGAAGCTATGGTCGAAGGAGTGAAGCCGTGTGGCCAGCTCGTCGGCAGTGTTGCCAACTTAGTGTTTTTCGCACCAGATCTAGGGACTCTTAAACTCTGACTGCGGCAAAAAGTTATTTTCGGTGCCTAGCGCCAAATATGATGCCAAATAAAAATTTATAACATATTTTGATTTTCAGATATTTTCCTTATTTTTGTCCAGTTAACATATCTGACTAATGACTCTATGCGCAGCCACCTATATTAAGCGGCTGTGCTCTGTATTGATTCTACGCAGAAGCCTGGAAATACCCAGGCCAAGAGTTTTCGATGTCGTTCGGACGGCCCGTTGTATAGGGAATAATAACAGTGTTTGCTTTGCTTCTAAGTAAAGTACTGCGACAGTTATAGACCATTATAGAGCCAACATAACACAACATATTTTTTATTCAGGACATCCGGTTTCAACAGTCTTATTTGCCATCTTCAAGTGTTAAACTTACGCTGTCAAATGGATAAAACGAAAGACGTTATAAACAGTTGTCATCGTTAAAATATTTTAAAAAGATGCTTGGCTTTTGAATGGTTTTCAACAATTAAAACAGATCGCCTTCTGATATCCTCATAATGAGAAAATTCAATCATATTGTGACTGTGAGAAATGAAGAATGAATCTGCCATTTCAAAACCGAAGTTACATTCAGTGACATAAAGGCGAGTGGGAAAGGTCGAAGATTTTAAATATTGGTAGAAACCAGCTGCAGCCATTGATGTCAAAGCTCAGTTCCTTTACTGACTTGTTGAATTTTACTACATGTTAATTGATATCACAAGACACAGTGTTACTAAAAAGTGTACTCAAAAAGCTCATACCTCAGTAATTCCTGAATCGCAAAAGCTATTAGATTTTAAGCCGTATAGTACTGATGAAAAATTAGAAGCTGCGCACAAGGCGGAATGAATACTATCCTTGTTTGTTGCAGAACATTGATCCATTATTACATGTGATACTCTTGGCAAACTGTGTAAAGGGACATTTTGGGATTCTAAATCTCCCATTGGATTGAAGCTATATCGTACAAATTGCACAGAAATAACAAAGACTGTTTTGGAATCACACTTTAAAGATGAACTGCATAAAGACATTGGAGAAAAAACGTTTAGTGTAATTCTATGTGAATCTACAGGTGTCAATGTCAATAAACGTTTAGGTGTTGTAATGGGATATTCCAGCGAAAAATAAAATTAATTATATCAACATTTCTTGAATTAATTAGTCTGGAAAACGCAACTGCAAGGAGCATTGCTGCGGCATTAGTTGTAGTAATTGAGAAGAGAAAACTTACAGTACCTCATATTATTGGTGCTGGTATAGATAATTCATCAGTGATGTGTGGTATCAATAACAGTCTCTTTAAAATTCATTGTGTATGTTATTCCATCCAGCTAAGTGTATCAAATTCATCTCAGGAAACTCGTCCATGATACATTGAATTCCTGACGTGAAAGACTGGTTCTGCCAGTACTCGACTACACAAGAGGTGTACCACAGATCTACGAAACAATTAATTTTGGAGAGGCTCCTTTAAAAGTTCCACATCTGCATGCAACAAAATAGTTTTTGTTCGAGCCTGTTGTGACTAGGTGTTGCTACAATGGGTTGAACTTAAGCTGCAGTTCTCGCTCTCAAAATCAAAACGACAACTGCTATACTCCTGATCTTCCACACTCAATGTATGCTGATGAGAAAAACCGAGAGTATTTAATATATCTCAAATCTCTCTTAGGAGAGATAGAAGCAGCTGTTGAAACAGTTTGAGGGTGACACAGAAGATCCAACTAAACTCCTTACAACTCTGTTAAACCTTCTGATGTCTTATACAACAAAGTGGTGATGCCTGGATCAAGAATGAACACTCGATGCTTCTGCATATCTTGGATACAACTTTGAGAAGGAAATAACGGAACTGAAACTCGATACAAAACAAGAATGACGACTTAGGAATAGGTGTACACAGAACTTGCCAAACAGTTATAGCAGCGTCTTCATGATAATGAGAAAACACTGGAGATAATGTCTCAACTGGTTGTTCAAGAAACAGTAAAAGTACACAAAGGAATGAAAATTACAGAACTGGCAGAAATTTTTGGTTTTCAACCAGATGAAACTGACGGAATCGTTGACGATTGGAGAAATATCTGTCACCAAACCTGGAACTGCAAAGAAGATACAGTGGCGTTTTGGCCTGAAGTATTACAGTTCCGAGACACAGCAGATTTATATTCATTTAAATAAGGACTTGTCTAATCTGGCTGTAGCAGTGTTATCTTTACCTCATAATAATTTCGGGAAAAAGAGTCTTCAATGCGATGAAAACAGTGAAAACCAAATTGCGGAATCAAAAGTAGATTGACACTAAGTACCGTGTTGAAAGTAAGGGACGTGTTAAAAATAAAGAACAATAATTGCCGTATTTCTGAACTTCCAGAAGAATTGGTGAAAAAAAAAGGTTCTAACGCTGCATACAACTTAAAACGGAACCAGTCTTCAACTAGTGCAACAAAAGAAAAAGATGAAATAGTAACATTTTGTGACTACGAGTAAGTGAGTGTTAATTGTATGATAGTGTAAAAAATAGCGAAGTCGTATAGAGCAAAGATCGCCAATGACAAAATACGCTAGGCTTCCAGAGATCAAGCACGACTGAAAGCCAGACTTTGTAGCGTTGATTACGACGCTTCTTCTTAACGAAATGTTAAACTAAAAGATGAACGATGCCAGGGTTTAACGGCAGTTGTGAAGAAAATAAACTAAGCGTTTGTTATGTAAGTGTGTGTGTGTGTGTAACCGCAAAAAGAACGAGCGAATCATTCGGATGAGATTTTAAGTCTGTCTTACGTTTTGTTGCATACCTCATAGAACTCTGTTTACAATACTGTGTCACACGGATGTTAGTGTTACAAATTAATTACCTCAACTAGTCAGGAGGCATTTGATGTTAATTATTTTGTGTACTGTTTGTGGCTGTACTACACAGTTGCTACAGTGGTCGACGGAAACTTCACGTCATATTCTCTATAAAGTTTGAAATACTGGCCTTGTTAGTCCTATTTTATGCAGCCATGTACAGTAATAAATATCTAATAATACGAACGGGAAACATTACTATTTAAACCGTCGCTCAGGCAAGTTTGGTTCTTGATACACACTACTAGCGTAATATCGTTCCCTGATTGGCTGCAAAGTCGTGTGCTGTGCAGACACCTATACGATTCGGAAAATTGTTTTGCGCTTACTTTAATAAGATATTTGTACAAATTGAAAATAGCAGCATTTAGTTCGTGACATGTGAATCTATTCGCAGTTCTAGAGTGTACTTACGCAAAAGTGTAAGATTTGGCACCTGGTTTCTTATAAAATAATTTTTACAGTATCCTGCGCAAGTTAAGGTTTTTCCTTGCAGCATACTACAAGGTTTGTCTACCAACAGATGTTATGCGAAAAAGAAACAAATTTACGAAGAAATTTTTTTAATAATTAAGGAACTTATCGATCAATCATTAAACAAAGAACTAAATAAAATATTAGGCCAGAAGCTAGGCAGAAGATTTACCGTCAACGTCGAGTCACCCTTTTCGCTTACCTTAAGACAATACTTGTAGATTATATTGATATATTGTAGCCTTCTGCTTTATAGATTACTGTTCATTCCGTTTAATTTCTGTGTGACTTTTAATTTTTAAATCCTTAGTTCCCATTATTGCACGAGAATTTTGGTTTGTTGGCATAACATGATAGAAGGTAGTGATGTTAATTCGCTCTGCTCTGAAACAGTATGGGCTCTCTGAATTTCAAACGATTCGGGAACGACTGCTATACAGAAAAATTCTTTGCCTCTTAGATTTAGCCGGCCGCTGTGGTCGAGCGGTTCTAGGCGCTTCAGTACTGAACCACGCGGCTGCTACGGTCACAGGTTCGAACCCTGTCTCGGACATGGGTATGTGTGATATCCTTAGGTTAGTTAGGTTTAAGTAGTTCTAAGTCTAGAGAACTGATAACCTCAGTTGTTAAGTCCCATAGTGCTTAGAGCCATTTGAACCTCTTTGGTTTGTGTTATGTAGAATGTGAATTAAATGTAAATCCTCTGCAGAAAAATTACCAGTGCTCAACAACAGCCAATAATGAACCGTTTTCCACAGCAGCATCCATTTACTTGTAATTTGTATACAGTTCAGCTGTGGCCGAAATGTTTACAATCGGCAAATTATTTCCATCACTTGTTAATTCAACATTCATCTTCGAAACTTTCACCGTTGCATTATGTAACGAAATTTCTTCTATGTTATATTTGGCTTATTTCAACGTGATTATTATTGTAAAATATTCTGACGCCTTTTTTGCAGAGTTGATTTTCTAACGAGTTTTAGGTTCACTTACTGCGCGAAGTTCTGTAATCGAGTTGGCGGCATTGGTCGTTGGTCGCTCTTGGATAGACGGTGAAAGACAAAGGTCTCAGGTTAGAGTCCCGGTCTTACGCATAGTTTAAATACGAGGAAGTTTCAAATAAGTGCACACTGCGCTGTAGCCATGTCTCCATAGTATCTTTCCTTCCTGCAGTGCTAGTCCTGAACGATATGCAGTGGAACTATTGTGATATTTTGAAGGTGGGAGGTTAAATACTGGAGGAAGTGAAGCTGTGACAGCGAGTTATGCTAGGCCTGCTCAGATGACAGAGCACTTGCTTGTAAAGGTCATAGGTTTCAATTCGAGTCCTGGTCTGGTACACAGTTCTAATCTACCAGGACGATTCAAACCAGCTTGCACTCGACTGCAGAGTAGAAATTCACTCTGCAAGTTCTATCCTTGTTTACAGATCAGCATTGTTCATTATATCTGCCTTCACAACAGTGGTAGTTTGTTCTGTGATGCAAAGGGTTAATTAACCCCCACAGAAATATTCGTGTCTGAGAAATTTTTACAGTACACAAAGATTTTTAAAACTTAAAATAGGCATAATCCATTCTCCTGCCTTGGTGACAAGATGATTATAGTAATACATATGAACCTCTTCATTTATGTCTACATGCCACATTTGAAACTAGTTATCAGCTCTTAAGTGCTCAACTCTATGCACAAAATCCAATTCAGCACCCCTCAAAGAGAACATTCCAGCCACTAAGTTCATTGATGAGGGGGTGGAGAAGGAGCAAGAGGTCTCTCCTATCCTACGCTTTGGAGCAATGCTCCAGTGTGTATCCACCAGAGCCTCTGCTTCCCCTGCTGTTGTTGAACCTCACCAAAGCACAGTTCCTCTCCCTACCCAGTCATTCTGCAAACATAACACATAAACAGCAGATCTGGAATCCAACTCATATCTACACCTTTCTGTAGCTTATAATATCTGTTGTGTCATTCGTCCCAGTGAGTTATAATATTTCTGAAACGGCAACAACAAGAGTCTAGTCAGAAATGATAGGTGAATGTTTTTACTTATTTCTTGCAGTTAAGTTACTAGTTTTGTGACCAGCTTTTACTGTTTCTCCCGCAGAAGGTTTCAGTATGCCGCTGTCGAGTTTGAAGATGTGAATTCTTAGAAGTGCAGTATGAAATGAAATGACTGTATGGCATTATTGCCCAGGATGTCCCATTAGGGTCTGGCAGCCAAGTCAAGTCTTATTTCATTTGGCGCCACATTGGGCAAATGGGGCAGATGATGAGGATGAAATGATGATGAGGACAACACAACACCCAGTCTATGAGTGGAGAAAATCTCCGACCTGGTTGGGAATCAAACCTGGGCCCAGTGCATGGGAGGCTAGCAAGCTACCATCCAAGCTAAGCAGTATTTGTAGGATGGAATCAATATGTATGATAACTCATTGCAGAGGCTTAGGGGAACTAATTTCTATTTCCTGCCACTTGAAGATAAGTTCCATGTTTAGGTCTAGAGGGAGACCAATGCCAGAAATATAAAGTTAGTGAAGAAAACAAAAAAAAGAAACTGTAAGAATTTACAGACTAGACATTTATGGAAAAGTAGATTGGATAAGTGGCTGTGATACCACAAACAAAATTGTAGTCCAGTGTTTTCTGTGTTTCTTGTTTGCAAACAAAAATGCTCTGCGTGAAACAGCTTGTACGCTTGTACGACCTCAAACTGAACGGTCTCCATCAGATGTGACTGCACAGCTAGAGCACAATATTTCAGGGAAACACAACCAGACAATGGTTACGGGCTATCTCTTGAAATCGAAAATGATGATATTTGCAATAAAACCTTTACTCACTGAAATTGTGGATAGTTTTACAGTTTGTGGACATGATGAACAAAGTGACTCACCAAATTTAGGAATAATGGCTGCTATGCACCATATAACGGAGACGCTGAGTTGCATATAGGCACAACAAAAAGACTGTCGGAAAGATAGCTTTCGGACAACAAGGCCTTTGTCAAAAATAGACAACATACAGACATGTGCACATGCTCTCTCTCTCTCTCTCTCTCTCTCTCTATCTATCTATCTATCTATCTATCTATCTATCTCTCTCACACACACACACAAATGCAACTCACACACACTTGAGCAAGCCTCGGGCAGCTAGAGCTAGACTGCAAGCATCAGTGCATGATGGGAGAGGTAACTGTGTGGGGGATAAGGAGGAGGCTGAGGCATGGAGGGGGTAAGTATAGCGTGGTAGGGGTAGGGGACAGTAAAACGCTACTAGTGGGACCGTACATGGACAAGGTGGAGAGTAAGGCAGCTGGATACAGTTGGGAGGTTAGATGGAGGGCTGAGTAGGGAGGGGGAGGTTGCAGAAAAGGAGAAGAGTGAAAAGACTGGGTGCATTGGTGGAATAGAGGGTTCTAATTACTGGAATGGGAACACAGAAGGAGCTACATGGGTAAGGACAATCACTGGTGAAGGCTGAGGGCAGGACGGTTATGGGAACACTGGATATATTGCAGGGAGATTCCCCAACTGCACAATTCAGAAAAACTGGTGTTGGTGGGAAGGATCCAGATGACACAGGCTGTGAAACAATCATAGAAGTGAAGAATGTCATGTTGTGCACCATGCTCAAAGCAGGGTGGTCCAGTTGTTTCCTGGCCACAGTTTGCTGGTGGCCATTCATGCGGACAGACAGTTTGTTGTTTGTCATGCCCACATGGAATGGTGCACAGTGGTTGCAGCTTATCTTGTAGATCACATGACTGGCTTCACAGGCAGCCCTGCCTTTGATGGTATGGGTATGATGTGATCAAACTGGAGCAGGTGGTGGTGGGAGGATGTATGGACAAGTCTTGCCTGTAGATCTATTGCAGGGATATGAGCCATGAGGCAAAGGATTGGGAGCATGGACTGTGTAGGGATGTTGGAGTATATTGTGTAGGTTTGGCAGGCAGCAGTACCACAGTGGGAGGGGTGGGAAGGATACTGGGTAGGACATTTATCATTTCAGGGCATGACGAGATGTAGTCAGAACTGTGGTGGAGAATGTAATTCAGATGCCCCAGGCCTGTGTGATACTGAGTCATGAGGGGAATGCTCCTCTGCAGGTGGACAGTGGGACTTCGGGAGGTGTTGGGTGACTGGAAAGATAAGGCACAGTAGATCTGTTTTTGTATTTGTATCTCATCCTACCAACCCCTCCCCATAAGCCACTCCTTCTCTTTTCCTCTCTATTCCAGTTTGCACCTACTAATTTCACCTAGGCTAATCATATCTGCTATCCCTCTTCTATCCACCCATGCACCTGCAAAACACATTACATTTTTTTTCTTTGATCTCACGCTAATTTCAGTTGCTTTGTATCTTTCACTATCGGGCTACTCCCTCAGATCACTTCTTGTTTCCCATTATTTCATCCATTTAAACCTTTCTGTGAGATTTTGCATGTGTCTGGATGTATTTTTGCGAATTTTTCGGACCTAATTATATGTTATTTACGTATTTTTAAGCGTTTTTTCCACCACCATGGATGCTTGCTGCTTCCAACTGTGTCAATACAAAAAAGTTTCCTTATCCCTAGCCAGAACCCAGTCCTACATACTGTTTCTACATTGTTGCTTGGCTCATGCAATCCCCAAAAATGGCCTTACGATTAAATTCGCCTTCTCCAGGTGCCATTCTTCCTTCCACAATGACGTCCATCTGCTCAGATTCCGCCAATTCTTTGCCCTCACCAACATAGTCCTGCAAATCCATATCAATCAAGCCCAAACCTCCTCGCAATTGCTTATCTACATCTGTATAATTCTCCTGCTATGCAATCCCAAATTCCCATAATACACACTGAAACTTGAAATTCCCGTAATACACACTGAAACTCTTGCCCTACAGGAACTCGAGCAACATGCACAACACCCCCTCGAAAATCTCTCTACCCTGCTCACTTCTGACTCCCACATTGGACTACCACTGTCCATCACAACTACAACAACCTTCCAACCTCCCCCGTGTCGTCTCATAGCTGACAAACCCTGTCTTGCAGCCTTACCACATTTATCCCACCCTCCAAAACTCCCTCCCACGACCACACAGAATCCAGAACCTAAACAGACCCAAAACCCGGGTCATCAACTGTTCCTCCAAAAGTCTTAGCTGCACACAAGTATCAGTCCTTTCCAAACTCCTCATCTTTTGCCCCACTCCCACATTCAATCATGCAGAACTTGTTAAAGACCTTCTCTCTTTCTTCTGGTCTCTATGGTGGAAAAACGTTTTCACCACCAACCCTACCAGTCAGACTCAACCAAAGCCTATTACCCACAACCAACCCTCTTATATAAAAGAGACCAACCATTTCCTCCACCGCCTCTCCACAGTTCCTGGTCCTTGACAATGCGTTGCCCTGCTCATCACAATTGATGCCACCTCATTTCACACTAACATTTCTAATACTCATGGCTTTACTGCTATTTAACACTACCTTTCCCAACATGAAGCAGATTCAAAGCAGCAACCTCCTTTCTAGTTGCTGTGACCAACTATACCCTCACCCACAATTACTTCTCCTTTGAAGTCATTACCTACAAAAAAAATCTGGGGTACGGGTTCGGGCACCCGCACGGCACCATTCCATCTCAGCCTATTCATAGGCTATCTAGAGGAATCCTTCCTAAACACCCAGAACCCCAAACCGCTCACCTGGTTCCAAACCATTGACATCTTCGTGATCTGGATCGAGAGTGAGGACACCCTATCCACACTCCTCCACAACCTTAACACCCTCTCCCCCATTTGCTTCACCTGGTCCTACTCAACCCAACTTCCTTCATGTTGACCTCCATCTCGAAGATGGCTGCACTGGTATCCCTATCCATATCAAACCTACCAACCACTAGCAATACCTCCTGTTCAACAGCTGCCACCCATTCCATATCAAGAAGTTCCTAGATACAGCCTAGCCACGCATGGCCGTCATATTTGTGTGACAAGCAGCCCCTTTCAGCTTATACTGAGGGTCTCAGTGAGGCTTTTACAGATTGTATTTATGCTCCCAACCTTGTACAGAAACAGATCTCCCATGCCCTTATCTTTCCAGTTACCCACCATCTCCCAGAGTCCCACTGTCCAACCACAGAGGGGCAGTTCCCTCATGAGTCAGCAACATCCAGGACTGGAGCATCTGAATTACATTCTTCACCACAGTTTTGACTACCTCTAGTCATGCCCTGAAATGAGAAATGTCCTACCCCGTATCCTTTCCACCCCTCCCACAGTGATATTCTGCCACCTGCCAAACCTACAAATATATTACTCCATCCCTACACAATCGCTGCCCAAACCTTTGCCTCATGGCTCATATCCCTGTAATAGATCTATATGCAAAACTTGTCCATACATGCTCCCACCACCACCTACTCCAGTAAGATCACAAACATCACCTATCCCATCAAATGCAGGGCTACCTGTGAAGCCAGTCATGTGATCTACAAGATAAGCTGCAACCACTATGCACCATTCTACTGGGCATGACAATCAACAAACTGTCTGTCCGCATGAATGGCCACCAGCAAACTGTGGCGAAGAAACAACTGGACCACCCTGCTTTGAGCATGCTGCACAGCATGACATTCTTCACTTATGTGCCTGTGTCATCTGGATCCTGCCCACCAACACCAGCTTTTCTGAATTGCAAAGGTGGGAACTCTCCTTGCAGTATATCCATTGTTCCCCTAACCCTCCTGGCCTCAGCCTTCACTAGTCATTGTCCTTATCCATGTAGCTCCTTCTGTGTTCCCATTCCAGCAGTTCACAGCACTCTATTCCAGCAGTTCACAGCCCTCTATACCACCAATGCACCCAGTCTTTTTACTCCTCCCCTTTTCTGCTGCACCCCCACCCTCCTCCCAGCTCTCCGTCTAACCACCCAACTGCTCCTAGCTGCCCTACTCTCCACATCACCCTGCATGATCCGACTAGCACCACTTTACTGTCCCCCATCCCTACCCTGCTATCCCTCCCCCTCCTTGCCTCAGCCTTTTCCTGACCACCACCTGGTTGCCTCTCCCATCGTGCACTGCTGATTGAAGTCTGGCTCCAGCTGACAGCAGCTGTGGTCGTGTGTGTGAGTTGCATTTGTGTGGCTGAGTGTATTGTCTATTTTTGACAAAGGCCTTGTTGGGTGAAAGCTCATGTTCCGACAGTCTTTTTGTTGTTCCTACCTGAGACTCTGCATCTCCGCAATATAGTGAGTAACAACTATCCTTTTCATAATATTGTTACATTCCATCCTGGATTTTCCATTGTTTAATAACTGCTGCTGATTTTGTATTAGTAAACACAATCTGTATATTGAGCAAGCAGTATAGGAAACAAAAGAAAAATTCGGAGTAGGCATTAAAATACATGGAGAGGAAATAAAAACATTGAGGTTCACCGATGACATTGTAATTCTGTCAGAGACAGCAAAGGACTTGGAAGAGCAGTTGAACGGAATGGACAGTGTCTTGAAAGGAGGGTATAAGATGAACATCAACAAAAGCAAAACGAGGATAATGGAATTTAGTCGAATTAAGTTGGGTGATGGCGAGGGAATTAGATTAGGAAATGAGACACTTAAAGTAGTAAAGGAGTTTTGCTATTTGGGGAGCAAAATAACTGATGATGGTCGAAGTAGAGAGGATATAAAATGTAGACTGGCAATGGGTAGGAAAGCATTTCTGAAGAAGAAAAATTTGTTAACATAGAGTATAGATTTAGATGTCAGGAAGTGGTTTCTGAAAGTATTTGTATGGAGTGTAGCCATGTATGGAAATGAAACGTGGATGATAATTAGCTTAGACAAGAAGAGAATAGAAGCTTTTGAAACATGGTGCTACAGAAAAATGCTGAAGATTAGATGGGTAGATCACATAACTAATGAGGAGGTATTGAATAGAATTGGGGAGAAGAGGAGTTTGTGGCACAACTTGACTATAAGAAGGGACCGGTTGGTAGGACATGTTCTGAGGTATCAAGGGATCACCAATTTAGTACTGGAGGGCAGCGTGGAGGGTAAAAATCGTAGTGGGAGAGCAAGAGATGAATACACTAAGCAGATTCAGAAGGATGTAGGCTGCAGTAGGTACTGGGAGATGAAGAAGCTTGCACAGGATAGAGTAGCATGGAGAGCTGCATCAAACCAGTCTCAGGACTGAAGACCACAACAACAACATATCACAGAAGAGACAACTGTTATTTCAACAATTTCAGAGTTTGTAATGGTTATCAGATATGTTTTGTCTGGCGATGAATTTGTAGATAGTCTTCGGACTTTCCTCACTCTTCATGAACACAATGCAAAAATGTTAGCACATTTGCTTAAAGATACTGAACTAGATGTTGTGGATAATTTAGATACAGTTATTTTTCAGAGATATGAAGGTGCAGTTGTTACTAGCATTTGTCATTCAAGTACAGACTCTTCTGAAAGAGCATTTTAAACATGTCTATTGAATCTAATTTTAGCCAAAACAACAAGACACAATTTATTCCTTTCTGAGATTCTCAGATTTTTTTAGTTCTTCATATTGTTGTTGTAAGCGTCTTCAGTCCAGAGACTGGTTTGGTGCAGCTCTCCATGCTACTCTATCCTGTGCAAGCTTCATCTACCAGTACCTACTGCAACCTCCACCCTTCTGAATCTGTTTAGTGTATTCATCTCTTGGTCTCCCTCTACAATTTTTACCCTCCATGCTGCTCTCATATACTAAATTGGTGGTCACTGCCCTCCAATGCTAAATTGGTGATCCCTTGATGCCTCAGAATATGTCCTACCAACCAATCCCTTCTTCTAGTCAAGTTGTGTCACAAATTTTTCTTCTCCCCAATTCTATTCAATACCTCCTCATTAGTTATGTGATCTATCCATCTAATCTTCAGCATTCTTCTGTAGCACCACATTTCAAAAGCTTCTATTCTCTTCTTGTCTAAACTATTTATTGTCCACGTTTCACTTCCATACATGGCTACACTCCATACAAATACTTTCAGAAACCACTTCCTGACACTTAAATCTATACTCGATGTTAACAAATTTCTCTTCTTCAGAAACGTTTTCCTTGCCACTGCCAGTCTACATTTTATATCCTCTCTACTTTGACCATCATCAGTCCCCAAATAGCAAAACTAATTTACTACTTTAAATGTCTCATTTCCTAATCTAATTTCCTCAGCATCACCCAGCTTAATTCAACTACATTCTATTATCCTCATTTTGCTTTTGGTGATGTTCATCTTATATCCTCCTCTCAACACACTGCCCATTCCAAAAGCTTTCTCTTAAGTATACAAATGCTAGAAACGTAGGTTTGCCTTTCCTTAATCTATTTTCTAAGATAAGTCGTAGGGTCAATATCGCCCCACGTGTTCCAACATTTCTACGGAATCCAAACTGATCTTCCCTGAGGTTGGCTTCTACCAGTAGTAGTATTGTCGTAGTAATCACAGTGTCAAGGCAAGCACCACTTCTGGTTGGTACATAGTATGCTACAAATAGCCCATAACTGGCTACAAGGTTCATAAATTCTCTCTCGTTAGTGCTCTCTTCAAAGCGTATATTGAAATCACCACACAATGCAGTTTTTGACTTCAAGCACATTAGGTAGCACAGGAAAGATTCAATTTGGCTGAGAAAATTTTCAAAGTTGGCATTTGGAGAATGGTGTACTGAGACAACAATTATATTAAGATATAGTAACTCCAAAAGGAGTCCACAAAGTAGCTTTTCAAATAAATTTCCTTAATATTGAATTTTCTGCTGGCATACAGAGATACACCACCAAAGGAAGCAGTTGTTCTGTACCATCCAGTTTAGTACTAAGACAATGTACGTTAGCACTGCTTATAACTATAGGAGTGACATTGTGAGTAGTATGTGATCCGTTTTCACTTAGTTGCTCATGGTACCTGTTTTCACAGAGGAACTATTTCACAGAGGAACTATTTCACAGCAATATCAGACACTCATCGGAATAAAAAACAATTTATCATAATATTGTTAGACCATATAGTGCTGTCCATTACTTTATCTCTTAGGTTAAAGTTAACACTAACTTTCAAACTGTTATTAAGTCCCTTAATTTCAAGCTTCTTAGCTCTAAAGTTTTTATGCTTAGGTAATGTCTTTTTTAGGAAACTAATGGCATATTTTGCAGTTGTCCCACTTCTGACTCTGCTCAAATGAAACCAACCCCTTTTTCACCATACAGCATTTCTTGATCTGCTCTTGTACCAACTATAGTTTTAGTCATGCTTTTAAATTTGGCACTTGCAAATGGAACTGAATTCTGTGGTGGTAAGCATGCATTCTGTTTGGCACTTTGTAGGGCACTTTTGTATGAATGTTTTTGTTCTTCAGCCACAGTTTCAACAGTGACAAATTGTACATTTCTTCTCCTTTTCCTTTATTTCTTGAAAGTGTGCTGGTGTATCGTTTGATGAGTTTTCTTATCTGAAATTGACAAGATCACCAAGAATATGTAGATCATAATTCTGGTTTATTTCAGTCTCATTATATACCAAGCGGGAAAGCGCCGGCAGACAGGCACATGAACAAAACACACAAACACACACACAGAATTACTAGCTTTCGCAACCAATGGTTGCTTCTTCAGGAAGGAGAGGGAAAGACGAAAGGATGTGGGTTTTAAGGGAGAGGGTAAGGAGTCATTCCAATCCCGGGAGCGGAAAGACTTCCCTTAGGGGAAAAAAAGGACAGATGTACACTCGCACACACACACGCATATCCATCCGCACATACACAGACATAAGCAGACATGAGTGTGTGCGAGTGTACATCTGTCCTTTTTTTCCCCTAAGGGAAGTCTTTCCGCTCCCGGGATTGGAATGACTCCTTACCCTCTCCCTTAAAACCCACATCCTTTCGTCTTTCCCTCTCCTTCCTGAAGAAGCAACCATTGGTTGCGAAAGCTAGTAATTCTGTGTGTGTGTTTGTGTGTTTTGTTCATGTGCCTGTCTGCCGGCGCTTTCCCGCTTGGTAAGTCTTGGAATCTTTGTTTTTAATATATTTTTCACATGTGGAAGTTTCTTTCTATTTTATTTACAGTCTCATTATATAGTTTGATATTTAAATTTGGAGTGTATGCCACTGAAACAATGTGTTTTGTTTTCTTGAACAGCAATGCTAAATGATGTAGCGAACAGAAAAGACCCTCAAATTCCCCAACATGAGACGCAATTTTAAATCAAGAACTGTACAAGTTGTGTGTAAAAACAGTGTGTCATCTGAAAAATGTCTGGAGAAAACTGAACTTGGCAAACTACTGTACTATAATTAGTCATGCAATAAGGGTCAATCTGAAACAAAAGCACCCAGCATTTCAAATTTGATTGTCTGTACTTAATCATATTATGCCACACACTGTACAGTCAAATATGAAAATGAGCAGCTGACCCATCAACTGCACAACAAGGGATACAACATTTAAAGAGACATATAGGATATATGAAGTGGCATCATTTACATGATTTCCACATGCAGAGAGTTGCTGCAAGCCACAAAGATACAGAGACAGGGAAATGAAATTCCAAAAACTGTCACTGCAAAAGAAGTGTGTGATACAGTTATCACTCAGGATGTTGACATGCTTTGACTGCACAGGACATTTCACTGCTGCAACTATATTTTGGACTGAAATTTTTTTTCGTACACAAGTCAATTTCCAAAAACTACTGCAGAGCTCATGTGAAATATACCACATCCTTGAATGCAGTTAGAAAAGAGGTTCAGCTAATATACTCGAGAAATGATTTTAAGCTCTTGCAGGAGCCGTTCCGCTTCTGACATTCCTGCTCCGAAATAATTTGCAGGAGCCTTATAGTGAAACAATGAAACTCCTGAAAGTGATTATTACCTTATCAATGACAGCATCTGAAGCCAAGCAATCTTTCTCTACCCCATAGAGAATAATAATTTTTCTACAAAATACTATGAGTCAAGAGCTGGTAATAGCACCAGCAGTTCTATATATAGAGAAAGACTCCGTATGTGTCAAAGATATCACTGTATGTGTCATTGACTAATGCTTTGTTCTTAAGGACAAGTGAATACATTTGTCATACAAACATTCACCTAAGATTAGCACACTTCCATATAACAATTATTTTATTATTAATTTTCACCCTTTTTATGTTAATTATTTGAAACTTTGAAGTCCATCTCCCACTGAACCTCATATAAAATCTCTGTGAACTACCAGTGTTACATAGCATCATCCTTTTTCCAAATTAAAATAAATCTATTTTAATAGTAAATCTGAAAATGGTGAGTATATTGAACCAGATTTGGAAATTATATATCTTTGGTCACCTGCTATAACAGTATTCTGCTGACGAATAGAAAATTGTATTCTAAAATGAGCAAAGCAACAGATTGTCACATCACCTTGCAACGTTAGTCAGATTATACAACTTATCTCCATGTGCAGTTTGGAGATTGAGGCCAAGTAATGACAAGACTACTGAAGATTTAAAGAAGGATTATAAATATTGACTGTGATGAAATTTACAAAGTGCCTAATGTTAACTCTAAATTTGTCATATTTGTTAATAAGTTTGTATTCATTTTTGAAAGTAGTTTTCTAAAAAGGGGATTAAATGTTGTAATGGCAAGCCATTAAATAAACCTTGGGTCACTGTAGGTATTCTAGTCTCTTCACAATGAAAAGTACAGAACAAGTAACAACCCAAAAATACTTTCTTATTCCAATCAGTAATGTAACAAATTAAGAAAGTTTGTAAGAAAATCCAGGGGTATGCACATGTTGTCAGAATTTATGAGATCAGATAATGAAATAAAATCAATATGGGATGTAGTTAAAAGAGAGACACAGAAAGAACCCGTAGAAGATGACATTATTTCTGTTAAAGATAATGGGAACATTGTAAAAGAAAGTTCATGTGTGGCAGAAATTTCTAATAAGTACTTTTTTTTTAGAAAAAAAAAAGGTGAGAAAATTGGTGGAAATAATTCAAAAGAGGAAGCAAAACAACGCAATGCAAAATTAATACCAAGGACATTTTGTGAATTAAAAGTTAATCACACATTCTCATCTGGAATAAGGAAAATCACTATGACTCTGAAAAGTAAAAGTTCATATGTGATTGATAATATCTCCAACAAGACAATGAAATTTCTAAAATCATTGGGGAAAATGGCAACCAGACAACTATTCAAGTTGGTTTGTAGAAACTATTGAGACAGATAATGTACCATCAGACTTTCGGAAAAATATCATCCACACAATTGTTAAGGTAACAAGGACAGATACACGTGAAAACTACCAGACAATCAGCTTAACATTTCATCCATTCAAGCTGCTGACAAGAATAATATACAGAAAAATGGAAAAGAGAAATGAGATCTTTAGATTATGATTGGTCTGGTTTTAGGAAAGGTAAAGACACCAGACAGCCAATTCTGACTTTGCACTTGATTGTGGAAACAAGTCCAAAGAAAAATAATGTGTCCTTAAAGGATTTGTCAATCTAGAAAAACCATATAACAGTTTGAAATGGAGTGAGATATTCAAAATTCAGAGAAAAATAAGAGTAAGCTACTGGGAAAAGTAGATGATATACAATGTGTACAAGAACAAAGAGGGAACAGTAAGATTTGGAGACCACAACAAAATGTTTATATTAAAAAGTGTGTAAGACATGAGTGCAGTCTTTTACCCCTACTGTTTAACCTGTATATCAAAGAAGCAATGACAGAAATAAAAGAATGGTTCAAAAATGGGATTAAAATTCAGGGTGTAAGGATATCAATGAACACGTTGAGTGATGACATGGTTATCCTCACTGAAAGTGAAGAAGAATAACAGAATCTGTTAAATGCAATGAACAGTCTAATGAGTACAGAATATGAATTGAAAGTAAATCAGAAACAGGCAAAAATAATGAGAAGTAGCAGAAATGAGAAAAGCAGGAAGCTTAAAATTAAAACTGACGGCCAGAAACTAGATGCAGTTATTGAATTCTGCTGCCTTGGAAGCAAAATACCCCTTGACTGAAAAGGCAAAGAGGGCATAAAAAGCAGACTAGCACAGGCAAAGAGAGTATTCATGACCAAGCAAAGTCTACTGGTATGACACAGTCACACATAGGCCTTAATCTGAGGAAGAAATTTCTGGGAATGTACTTTCAGAGCACAGCATTGTATGGTAGTAAATCATGGGTAGTGGGAAAACTGGAACATAGGAGTGTGTGAGATGTCGTGTTACAGGCAAACGTTGAAAATCAAGTGGTCTGATGAGGTAAGGAGTGAGGAAGTTCTCCGCAAAATTACCGAAGAAAGGAATATATCAAAAATACTGACAAGGGACGCTGGGATGATAGGACATGCGCTAAGGCATCACAGAGTAACCTCCATGACACTAGTGGGAACTGTAGATAGTAAAAACTGTAGGGGAAAAAAAGAGAGATTGGAATGTTTACAGCAGATAACTGATGGCTTAGGCTGCAAGTTTTGTTACGTTTTAGTTTTTGGAAGCCAGAAACCGTGATGTGCGGCGCATGCGCCGTGTACTGAATGGTGGCCTATATAGGACATCGAATTGCAATCTTGTGTCAGTTCTCAGCGGGACTCATCAGCAGAAGCAGCATTTCCTGAAGATGGCGAACAGTTGGATCGTTAAAATATCGAGTCAAGTTGATTTTAGGATCCGGCAGCAAACCCGAAGAGACTTTCAAGACTTATTACGCCGGGAAAGCCTATGTAATCACATCAAGTACCTCTACGGGGAGGAGATGGTGAAACTTGTACAGAAGTTAGATAAACTTCGGAGGAAGAAAGGAAAGTAATTTCACCAGATTTATTCATTTTATTAATAGTAAGAGAGCTAATAGGATTAAGGAACGTGCAAGCCAAGCGCTTTTAAGAGAACACATTCGTTTTACCCGTAGACAGCTGGATATTGTTTCCAAAGATTTATTTTATTTACATTTGAACTTGTCATCGCATTTTTCAAGGGATGTTTGGCAGTGGGTTGATGATTCCACGTGGGCGCTATCAGATTGGACACATAGGAGCGCCGTTACCAGACAATCCTCGAAATTTGAATAGCTTCTTTCTCATTCTACAGCATCAGAAGTGGATAAACATCAGCGTACTGTGATTAATCTCTCTAAAAAGGCGTTGGATGGGCCCACAGTGTCGATTTTGGAGAAAGGTTTAAATTTTTCGCCCACTCCCAAGAGACTTCCTATCACAGAGTTCATATGCTCTGTAGAACAAGCAGTACACAGCCTACCTGAGGATCAAGCAGAGGAAATAAGGCAAGAAGTGTCGCACACATTACGTCGGGCTCGACCACCGCGGGATAACATCTCTTCTGCAGAGAGAGGAGCCATTCGTTGCCTTAAGAATGATGACGAAGTAGTAGTTTTACCAGCTGACAAGGGGAATGCCACAGTTGTAATGACACGGGATGATTATGTCCTAAAAATGGATTTACTTCTCAACAACCCGGTGTACAGAAGACTATCTAATGACCCCACAGAAAGGATCAAACGTAAGACACTTTCACTGTTGAAAAAGAGTTCGTTGTCAGATGATTTACGTAAGAAACTTTATCCTGGTGCTGCCGTTCCGCCTAGGTTGTATGGTCTGCCTAAGTTGCATAAGGAAGGGGTTCCTCTACGCCCTCTTGTTAGTAATTTGGGTGCACTGACTTATAACCTGGCAAAGTATTTATCATCTGCTCTCAGTCCATTTGTTGGCAAATGTAAACACCATATATCCAGTTCGGTGGATTTTATTCGGCGATTGGGATCTTTGAAGTTGAGTCCTTCAGATCTGTTAGTGAGTTTCGATGTGGTATCCCTATTTACATGAGTTCCTTTGGAAGAATCCCCTAGTTTGATCAGTGAAAAACTGCACGAAGAGTGGTGAAGCTTTGTCGACATGTGCTGACCTCCACGTATTTTTTATTTAACAGTAACAATTTTTAACAGAATGACGGAGTGGCTATGGGTAGTCCTTTGTCACCCATAGTCGCCAATTTATTTATGGAGAACTTCGAGGCCATGGCACTGAGGACTTCAGCTTTGCAACCAACGTGCTTCTGGAGATACGTGGACGATACCTTCTTCGTATGGCCGCATGGACGTGATGCTCTTAACAGATTTTTGGACCACTTCAACTGTCTTCATCCCCGTATCAAATTTACTATGGAGGTTGAAAATGATGGGATGCTTCCATTTTTAGAAGTAATGGTTTATAAAAAAAAAAAAAAAAAACAGATGGAACTTTGGGACACAGTGTTCACCGAAAGCCGACACACACACACACACACACACACACACACACACACACACACACATTGGTATCTGCACCCTAAGAGTTGTCATCCACCACACCAATGTAATGGCGTCCTTAGGACTTTGGTGCGGAGAGCATATGCCATTTCCGACGCAGACAGCTTAACCCAAGAACTTGAGCATTTGATGACTGTTTTTAAGGAAAATGGATACACCGAGAAACAGATTTGTCGGGCTATGGAATTTTGACCATCTGAAGAACATAGATCTGTGGCCTTTCTTCCTTATGCTGGAGGCTTATTGTTTAAGATTGGACGAATTTTAAGGACTTCAACATCAAGAGTGTGTTCCGTCCACTTTCTAAGATTAGGGTTCCGCTCGGCTCTGTGAGGGATGATCTGGTACTTAGGAAACCCGGGGTGTACAAAATCCCGTGTCAATGTGGGAAAGCTTATGTCGGCCGTTCTATTCGCACAGTGAATGACAGGCGTGTGGAACATTGCCATCGCACAAGGCTACAACAGCCGAAAAATCGACCGTAGCAGAACACTGCCTAAATGAGGGACACAAAATGAAATTCGAGGAAACTATTGTGATTGCCAACATTTCCGGTTTTTGGAATAGTGTCTATAAAGAGGCGATTGAAATTAGGTTGGCTGATAATTTAATCAACAGAGACAATGGGTTTCCTCTTGGCAAAACATGGAATCCTGTATTATCTCGCATCAAAACTGAACGTTCTTCGGTGCGGCCTTGATTACGATATATCGTTGCCAGCAGTGCTTCACTAAGGGCAGTGCCACCTCCCTGTTTTGGAAGCCAGAAACCGTGATGGGCTGCGCATGCACCGTTTACTGAACGGTGGCCCATATAGGACGTCGAATTGCAATCTTGCGTCAGTTCTCAGGAGGGACTCATCAGCAGAAGCAGCATATCCTGAAGATGGCGAACAGTTGGATCGCCGAAATATCGAGTCAAGTTGATTTTAGGATCCGGCAGCAAACCCAAAGAGACTTTCAGAATTTACTGTGGAAAGCAGAATTACTGAGCTGTAGTTGAGCACCTCAGTATGTATCAACATCATCCTCAACTATCTGCTGCGCTGCGGGCTTCTTTATGTCATCTGTTTTATGTTTGAGTCAATCTGTATTTTATTTAAGGATTTTATCAGCTCCACTTAGCTAACTGAAATAGGTAGAGATTTTTGTCTGTCTGTGTCCCATTTATTCCTGTTCATCAGCATTGAGACCAATTTGAAATATATGAATATTTGTGCTGCTTTGTTTAATTTATTATGGCGTTCAGGATAAATTTTACTACTCACTGTTTCAGTTGAAGCCTTGAGGGTAGTGGTGTTTAAAGTTTATTAATATATTCTCTTGTAGAACTAGCCTGAGCCATCTGCTTTCTGTTTAAATAGTTCAATTAACATTTCTCTGATTTAGGTAAAGCTTGTGTGTCACTTTATTTTATAATTTCCCATTAATTGCTTGGTTTGTAGGTCTGTCATTTGATGCGCTGACTAAATGTTTAGTGATGACCGATTTATTTTGTTTCTTTGAACATGTGTTAACTGAAATCCCTTTTCTCTGTCTATAATAGTCATGCCTCAATTTCATAATGTGCTTTATTGAAATTATTTTGACGGAGGTCAGGTGGAGGTTTCTCAATTTTCAAATATTAAATCTTTTGCTTGTTTTCTTACATTCATTTCGTTTAACAGAAACAAAAAATATTTTACAGCATTTTAAATAAAATCTTTTCTGGGTGACTGCTATGTTTTTATGCCCTGGCACCTTATCACTCTCTTATCATTCTCAGCTCCTCACCTGCTAAAGTTTTTCAAAAAGGTCCATTCTTCTGAGTTAGCTACTTATACAGTTACTGAGCACATAATAAAATCTTTGAATGTTAAAACATCATCAACTGGGATCTTCTGCCATTTGTTGAAGTCATTTGCCTGGGACAATCACAATATCCTATTAAGGCCAATTCACACATGCTATCACATCACATCAAAATTCCACAATGCATTTCAAATAGTGGCATTCACACAAGCCATCACTGGCCTTCATATCACATCACCATTAGGAATTGTCAGGAAGAAAGTTTTGCTGGTTTCATCGTCTGCTGACAGCGGTGTGGACATAAGATGATGGTTGGTGGGCGATGCTCAGTGGCAAGCAGCAGTGTACCATGTGATGCTCGAGCCAATACCATCATTCTGATGCATACAGCTATAGCAGACACATCAGGGTGTGCTCAGAACATTAATTGTTTAATTTCATGTTAGCTTATATATATATAAAATAGAAAGAAACTTCCACATGGGAAAAATATATTAAAAACAAAGATTCCAAGACTTACCAAGCGGGAAAGCGCCGGCAGACAGGCACATGAACAAAACACACAAACACACACACAGAATTACTAGCTTTCGCAACCGATGGTTGCTTCTCCAGGAAGGAGAGGGAAAGACGAAAGGATGTGGGTTTTAAGGGAGAGGGTAAGGAGTCATTCCAATCCCGGGAGCGGAAAGACTTCCCTTAGGGGTATATATATATTTTTTAATTAGTTTACATAAGTTTTCTATGTTTGTTCTGTTGGCACATTCCACATCGTAACGTTTATCGCGAATTGGATATGTGGTACAACTAACTAGCTAACTAACACTAGCTTCAATGTAACACAATAATGTTTGATAGATAACACAATAATGCTTCCAACACAATATCAGAATAAGTGGCAGGACATATAAAAACGAAAACAGTATGTACTGTGTTCATGAAATAATGATAGAAAAAAAAAATAAAATGCCACGGGTGCTATGAACTAAAATACTACAGATTTAGATAAATCTTGAGTGGACTAGATCAGCGTCAAAGTCTCAACATTTTTGGTGAAACCCCAGTATTTGGTTTTACAAATCTGAAGCATAAGGAACAAGATCATTAAAATTAACTTCATACAAAGCAACTTACATGTAAACACAGAGTAATAATGATGCCCTTGATAATTAGAAATGTTTATGCACAACAAAACAAGTCACAAAAAATAATAATTATAATGATTGCAAGTTTGTTTTCATATCCCTGTATTGTAATGTTCTGTCAATTAAAAGTTGTCTCTGCTTTGCGTCTGCCCACTGCCAGATTCAGAGATCTAATAATGCTGTATGTAGCACTGTAGTAACCATTATGTAATGTTGTAGTGTAGGTTGGTTTCTTTTGAACTGAGTGAATAAGCAATTCTACTCCTATTGTGAGGACTAAATTCGACTCCTCACTTTCAGCAAACCAACATGTTTACAAATCCACTGACACAATTGTTGCAAGCAGTGATCTGGTCAGAGATAGCTTTTAAGATCAATTTACACTGGTGTCAATGGATGGAATGGAAGACAACATAACCATTAAATGGTGGTATGTTCATACTATACAGAACCCCAATGCAACATCACTTCACTTAGCCCAGCAGTGAACAGTGAAAGTTTCGTTATGAGATATCATCCATGAAATAAAAACTTGCAATAGTCTCAGAATTAAGGAACTAGATACATGCAGGTTATTAACAGGCAAATCAAAAGTCATAACAAATGTTCTTGATAAAGTTTGTATGGTAAACTGCTGAGGCATGAAACAATACTTTCATCCAAATATTTCAAAACATTGACATTTATTTGTTAAAGCAAATGTATATACATACAAACACATCAAACAATATTTAGAAGTCAATACAAAGAGTATTTCTACCTCATGCACTGATTTTTTCTATCTTTCTAAGCATCAAATACAACAAAAATAACTGTTTTTCTAATTCTCCAGATCTGACTTTTTCACCTTAGGCAGGCCCCATATCAGGTCCAGAACAATCTGTCTGCGCAGATATCTGCACAAATATCTGTGCATGCAATAAACTCTTGTAAATATTGTGCATTTACATGACAAAGTTTCAGTCTACTGCTGGCCTGCCTATTGTCAGTGGAGGAAAGGGCTGTCAGAGGCAAGTGAATATGCTGTTGTGAAGGATATTTCAGTTCTAGACACTAACAGATAATGCATGAAATTCTGCTGTGGTTTCTGTTCATAAACAGTCTCAGCAATGTTAAAAACGTGTCAGAGGGAGAAAGAACAATTTAAATGGTCAAGACAGTAGCTCCTTAAGGCTGAAACACACTAGACATCAATGGATCATTATGCCACGTCACATCATTTCGCTGTTACATCACATCATGCTTATTCACTTATGCACTGTACAGGATGGTGAAAGTGTGGTTATGAGATATCACACATTATACAAAAAGTCGAAATAAGGACAATACACACACGCTGTTGTGGCACTGTCATGTCAGAGTGTATTCACACTGTCCTTCATGTCAAGTCCATTCAGGTCATGCAATCTCAGCTCACATGACTATCCTCAGTTGTTTCCTCATGGAAACTGTGATCTTCCCAAAATAATTCCCAACTGTTATTATGCAGGAAGTGGACATACACAACATGGAAGCTTATATATGTAGATGATGGAATTCATTTGTATGAAAATGACATTTATCAGACTCGTATTGGTTTGCAGCTTGCAGGAGTAGCATGTGTATTAGAGCAGGAAGACAGAAGTGTGAAGAAGGGGGAAAAAAAAGAAAAAAAAGTGTGATGTCTGAAAAAGTCTTTACATGGTACAGAAGGTGAATTTCACACATACTGCAAGGAGCCTGGGAAAAAGGAATCTTCATTTTATAAATGTTTTAGATTGTCGAAGCACCCACTTTTTTAAATTTATTACACCAAATTGCATCCAGACTTACTTAAAGAAACACAGTGCTATGATCTCACATCACAATCTGTGAAAAATTTGTTTGCTTGCAGTTAAGTTTAGTTGCCAGTCCAGTGCAAATATCTGTGCATTACGCATATCTCCCTCAACAGCTTTCCCTTCAAGATTTATAAGTTTTCTTCATATTCTGTATATGGCTTTTAATAGAGTAAGTGCCTTATTTGTGCTGCGGTTAGCTAGTGAAACTGCATAAATATTGACCACTGATGCTTGCAAAAGTGTTTCACACACAGTCAACAGAGCTGTTTAATAATATAGCCTACCACAAATATATATATTTAAACAACAATGTTAGCACTGAATAGAGGATCATGGAGGAATTTTATAAGGGGGCTATGCTCCAGACTGAACACTGAAAGGCATAATCAGTCTTAAATGATGATGATGATGATGATGATGAAACAACTTCAATGTGTTACTTGATGTATACTCCACAAAAATGCATTTTTCCACTGTTGCAGTGTCTGAAGGTTTCAGTCCACTTCCTTATCAAACATTACAAATGCTTAACAACATACAAATAAATTTCATTTACTAATCAGTCTAACTCTTCCCACAGTGCTTTCTTCACTCCAAGTTGCAGCCATACACAGTCTATTTCATTGTAAAATGTTAAATACTGGTATATTGATAATCATGGCATTATAAATAAATGTGAGAAGGCTCAAGATGTTTAGGAATCAGACTTCACACATTCTTTGTTTGTTCCACAATGTTCATTTCCTAGCAGAGTTTGAGAACCTCCAATAGCTCATGTTGTACAGTTCAGACTGCTGCCTCATTGCTTCAATTAATCTTTTGACATTCATATAAAACTAACAGTTTTAACTAATGAAATAACAAACTGAAACAATTTACAGAAAATAACAAAAGTAACAAATAATAAAAACTTGGAATAACTACTGATATCAACAATGAAAAGCACAATGACATGAAGTATGGAGAATGGGCAAACAATTGAGTATCCGCAGGAAATGAGCATAGGGGCCACATGATCCACAACAGATGATGATGAAACAGATGATGTTTGCCATCAAAACTTTCCTCCCTATAAATCTTGATGGTGCTGTAATGTTACACAGTGTGATGTGACAGTAAGTGTGGATTCAGCCATTTGACATGCACTGAGGAATGTTTTGATGGGATGAGATAGTTAATGTGAATTGGCCTATATAGTGTTGGAATTGATCAACTAACAATGAATAAGTTTATTAACAGTCAAAGTAAACTTTATAACATATGTTCTTAATCAATTTTTGTGGTAAAGCACTGAGAAGTTGAATAACATTTTAAAACAGCAACATTTGTTTGTTACCAAAAAATGTAGGGTGCATACGAACAAATCAAACAATATTTATAAGAGAATAAATATAGACTGTTTACCTTATCTATTCTGTTTTTTACATAACTAATAAATTCTTAACAATTTTATTTTTCTCCTTAATTATTTAATGTAAATTGCTTCATCAACTTATATTCCTATTTATACACAGTGTAGGTATCATCTCTGTTCTGTTAATGTAAAACTAAAAATTTTTCACCTTCACATAACTGACCTTGCTCTTGGAAGGACACACAATGAAAAAAATATCCAAGTCATCATTGAATATTTACAATATTCCATGAAAGCAAAGCAAAATAATAACGTTTACAAGAAGACAAAAGCATGAAATCCACTACCATAAGATGAGTGAGAGCAGTGAATATAGGTTAACTTCTGATGCTAGCGTATGACAACACTGTCATAAGTTTCTTCCTGAAAAATCTTGACAATAATCTGACATGACAGGACATGACATAATGGTCCACTGACGGTCTCTGTGAATTCTGCCATTTGAAATGCACTGTAGAATGTTTTGATGTGGTGTGAGGTGACGGCAGTTTAGAACTTGTAAGTGACAGCAGTTTTCACCTAAAAATTTACTTGGCAATTTACATGGCAATCCTAATGATGGGTGGAAATTATTTGCGAACAGCCATAGAGGCATATCAATTGACGCTTGTAGTTTCGCATGTAATATGGTGAAATACCTCAATGAAGAGATTAATTTCGCAACTTGAATTGTTGATAGCAACATTGTGATTCAGGAAGAAGTTACAAAGATTTAAAATTTTTGACAGCAATGTCCAAACAAGCACTGAGTGAAAGAATACTTGGCACATGCAAAGCTATTTAAGTGTCCTGAAGAAGAGTTTCATGGAGACAATTAAAGTATTTAACAGTGTAACTGAGTAACAGATAATATTTTTTCATATGAATGGCCAGTGTGGTACCTGTTTATTTCAGAGTGTATAGGAATCTTCAGTTCTGTGCCTGAAGTTTAGCAGCAACCTGTCGTAAATTTCTGCTCTCAAATATAAAACTCAGTTATGTTGTATAGATAGGAATTTATAGTCTATATGAAAAGTTTTGATGGTGTGGTAGTGATTTATGCAGTTTACCTTTAAACCACTAATGTAACAACCCACATTCCTATCAGGGAGTAAACATGTTGATGAACAATTGTAAGAAACCATCTGCCTCTGAAGACACTGCTGCAAGATGTTTCTTTATCAACTTAGCACGTTATTCTGACTGCACTTTTCTGTAGAATAAATACTTTTATTTTATCTACAGTGCCACACAAGATTGTGGTATAGAACAGTACTGAGTGAAAATATGCTTGGAATCCTTTATTCAGATCAATGTAATGAGACAGATTTGTATGCACGAAGTAGGCAGTACTAATAATTTTGGTCAAGTCTGCAATGATATTTTTTCTTATTACAGTTTTCCTGTTTGCTGTAGGGTCAACTATTTGTTTCCTGTACTAATGAATTATAAACACCCACCTTCTTATCTCCATTGTTGGAATCCTCAGTCTTCACTTTCCACACAACCAAATATCAGATTTGCATTGATCTACTGTCTACACACTACAATCTATCTGTGCAGGTATGATTTGTGCTATCAGATTTGAGCAATTTTGCTCAAACCTCCAGATTTATGCACATCTAATATTTGTGCAAATCACCTGTCCACAGAGATATCTGTGCAGATGTGATGAGTGCAGACAGATTGTAGTGTGTGGACTTGCATTTAAAAGATATTTATGATGTTGTTGTTGTTGTTGTGGTCTTCTTTCCTCAGACTCATTTGTGGCAACTACACCCTACAATCTTTTAGTACAGATGTGATCTGCATCCACGGATTTGAGCAATTTTGCTAAAAACTTCAGTTTTGCACACATCTTATATCAGTGCAAATCACCTATCCAATCGCTATGATCTATCTGCACAGATGTGATGGGCGTTTAAGGTAAGCTGATGTTTTCATTATTATTATTGTCATCGTCATCGTCTTCTTTCCTTAGACTGGGTTGATGCAGCTATCCATGCTATCCTGTGGAAACTTCTTCATCTCTGCAAAGATGCTAATAGATAACTAGTGCAGCCTAGATCCATTTGAACCTGTTCACTGTAATCAGACCATGCGCCCCCCCCCCCCCCCCATTACAAGTTTTAAGCCACACTTCCTTCCATTGTCAAACTGATGATTCAGTATGTCTTTGTTTATTTATTCATCTTTAATTAAGGATTTGCATGCAATCAGTGTCATTACGATTGATGTTGTCTTAAGTACTATACAAGAGATTTTAGGAAGTATGATTGTCATCTTAGGAGAAACCTACACACACTATGAATTACGCATAACTAGAGTATATGTAATAAAAGAATATGCAAAATAAAACAACACAGGTGATACTGTATATTAAGATTCCTCCACATGGTTAATAGTTAAATATGAAATGAATCCTTGTTTAGTTACTTACTAAGGCACACACAATAAAATAATAGAGGGCATACAAAAAAATTTCCCAATGTGTTTAATAGTAGTTACTTGCTTGTTCACTATATACATAAGAAAAGATACCAGAAGCAACAAACGTGCATAGAAAGAAGGTACAAACAATCAGTATTATAAGTTATGTATTATTCCAAGTTAACTTTATAACAGTTTTCAAATTTTTTAAGATGTTGATTGCCGCAGGTATAGAGATGTATATTTTGCCACCAGGCTACAGCATCAGCTTCTGGTATGGCTGCTGAGGGTCTATTGCATCAGGTATAAGGCTTTGCTGTGGCTAC